>NC_041215.1:131955684-132049313 GCF_002837175.3 Physeter macrocephalus | reverse complement strand
TAGGTCTGAAGTGGGTCTCTTGTAGACAGCATATATATGGGTCTTGTTTTTGTATCCATTTAGCAAGCCTGTGTCTTTTGGTTGCAGCATTTAATCCATTCACATTTAAGGTAATTATTGATATGTATGTTCCTATTACCATTTTCTTAACTCTTTTGGGTTTGTTTTTATAGGTCCTTTTCTTCTCCTGTGTTTCCCACTTAGAGAAGTTCCTTTAGCATTTGTTGTAGAGCTGGTTTGGTGGTACTAAATTCTCTTAGCTTTTGCTTGTCTGTAAAGCTGTTGATTTCTCCATCGAATTTGAAAGAGATCCTTGCTGGGTAGAGTAATCTTGGTTGTAGGTTCTTCCCTTTCATCACTTTAAATATATCGTGCCACTCCCTTCTGGCTTGTAGAGTTTCTGCGGAGAATTAAGCAGTCAACCTTATGGGAGTACCCTTGTATGTTATTTGTCATTTTTCCCTTGTTGCTCTTAATAATTTTTCTTTGTCTTTAATTTTTGTCAATTTGATTACTATGTGTGTCAATGTGTTTCTCCTTGGTTTTATCCTGCCTGGGACTCTCTGCATTTCCTGGACTTGGGTGGATGTTTCCTTTCCCATGTTGGGGAAGTTTTCAACTATAATCTCTTCAAATATTTTCTCGGGTCCTCTCTCTCTCTCTTCTCCTTCTGGGACCCCTATAATGCGAATGTTGGTTTGCTTAATGTTGTCCCAGTGATCTTTTAAGCTGTCTTCATTTCTTTTCATTCTTTTTTCTTTATTCTGTTCTGCGGCAGTGATTTCCACCATTCTGTCTTCCAGGTCACTTATCCGTTCTTCTGCCTCAGTTATTCTGCTGTTGATTCCTTCTAGTGTATTTTTCATTTCAGTTGTAATGTTCATCTGTTTGTTTGTTCTTTAATTCTTCTAGGTCTTTGTTAAACATTTCTTGCATCTTCTCCATCTTTGCCTCCATTCTTTTTCGAGGTCCTGGATCATCTTCACTATCATTATTCTGAATTCTTTTTCTGGAAGGTTGCCTATCTCCACTTCATTTAGCTGTTTTTATGGGGGTTTATCTTGCTCCTTCCTCTGGTACATAGTCCTCTGCCTTTTCATGTTGTCTTTCTTTCTGTGAATGTGGTTTTCATTCCACAGGCTGCAGGATTGTAGTTCTTCTGGTTTCTGCTGTCTGCCCTCTGGTGGAGAAGGCTATCTAAGAGGCTTCTGCAAGCTCCCTGATGGGAGGAACCGGTTGTGGGTAGAGCTGGGTGTTGTTCTGGTGGGAAGAGCTCAGTAAAACGTTAATCCACTTGTCTGCTGATGGGTGGGGCTGAGTTCCCTCCCTGTTGGTTTTTTGTCCTGAGGTGACCCAGCACTGGAACCTACAGGCTCTTTGGTAGAGCTAATGGCAGACTCCAGGAGGGCTTATGCCAAGGAGTACTTCCCAGAATTTCTGCTGCCCATGTCCTTGCCCCCGCAGTGAACTACAGACACCCCCTGCCTCTGCAAGAGGCCCTCCAACACTAGCAGGTAGGTCTGGTTCAGTCTCCCCTGGGGTCACTGCTCCTTCCCCCTGGGTCCTGATGCGCACACTACTTTGTGTGTGTCCTCCAAGAGTGGGGTCTTTGTTTCCCCCAGTGCTGTCAAAGTCCTGTCATCAAATCCTGCTAGCCTTCCAAGTCTGATTCTCTGGGAATTCCTCCTCCTGTTGCTGGACCCCCAGGTTGGGAAGCCTGACGTGGGGCTCAGAACCTTCACTCCAGTGGGTGGACTTCTGTGGTTTAAGTGTTCTCCAGTCTGTGAGTCACCCACCCAGCAGTTATGGGATTTGATTTTACTGTGATTGCGCCCCTCCTACTGTCTCACTGCAGCTTCTCCTTTGTCTTTGGATGTGGGATATCATTTTTGGTGAGTTCCAGTGTCTTCCTGTCAATGATTGCTCAGCAGTTAGATGTGATTCCGGTGCTCTCGCAAGAAGGAGTGAGCACACGTCCTTCTACTCCACCATCTTGAACCCTGTTCCTGTGTGTGTGTTCTTGTGTGCATATTAATTTAATGATCTAGGTTACACAAGCTAATTTTTTAAAAAAAAACTTTTTATTATAGCGTATAGCTCAAAAGAGTTATTAGATATAACCACTCTCCTGTTTAAGATATAGATCATTTCCACCCTGTCTTCTTCACTTTTTATTTTGAAAATAACTTCAGACTTACAGAAATATTTCAAGAACAGTACAAAAAGTTCCTGTATTCCCTTCATTCACTTTCCCCAATCAACATTTTAGCATAATAAGTTTCTCATTCTCTTGGTCTCATATTATTATTATTTTTTAAATTATTGGAGCATAAGTTGCTGACAATACCCCATTATTCCTAAATATTCCAATGTGTTTTTCCTAAATGATAATACTCTCTCACATAACCTCAGTTCAACCATCAAAATCAGGAAATTAACATAGATAAAATACTATTGTCTAATCTTCAGACCCCATTCAAATTTCTCCAATTGTCTTAATAATGCCCTTTATAGCAATATGTAGATATTATTTAAATATTTATATTAAAAATAAATATTTGTTTACATATGTTTTTCAGATATTATACATATTTACAAGTATATAAGATATATATATATACTTATATATCATATATGTAAAACTCATATGTAAACAAATATTTATTTATTTATACCTTCCCCTGTGGACCAAAGTTCGATCCAGGATCACATGTTGAATGTAATTATCACATCCATTTAGTGCCCATTAGAGGCACAGTTCCTTGTCTTTCATGACCTTGGCATTTTTGCAGAGAATAGGCTAGTAATTTTTCAGACTGTCCCTGGATGTGGGGTTTTTAGGTGTTTCCATGCAACCGAGTCCAGGTGCTGCATTTTGGCGGGTGCATCACAGAAGCGCTGCTGTGTCCTCTGTGTACCCATCCCAGGAGGGCACCGTGTCACTTTGTCCCATTACTGGTAAAGTTAACTCTGCCACTTGGTGAAGGTGGGGTCTGCCAGGTTTTCTCATTGTAAAGTTACAATTTTCCCCTTTAAGATGATTAACTCTTTTGTGGGAAGACACTTTGAGGCAGAGAGCCTGCTCCTCCTCAGATGTTCACCCACTAGTTTTAGCATCTTTGGCATCTGCTGATTCTTTCCTGAATCAGCTATTACTGTGAAGGTTGCCAAACGGTGACTTTTTCCATCATTCCTGTGACAGTTACTAATTGGCATTCTACTGTGAGAAAGAGCTTTCCCTTCTCAGTTATTTACATGAGTATAGACTCATGAATTCCTATTTTATTCAATGAATTATAATTCTTTTTATTATTCATTTTGATGCTCAAATTGTGCCAGATGGTCCTTTCAACTGTCCCTTCAGTTGTCTCCTGACTCCTGTACCCTTCTGACAAGTCTTCATCATTTTGTGGACATTTCCTTACTTTCTGGGGCAACAGATGTTCCAGGCCCACATATACCTTTCCTGCCCCAGCCCTAGATTCAGCCCGGCCCTCTCTCCAAGGAGTCTGGTTCTTTTTGTTGGAGGGTGGTATTTAGGTGGGTTCATTGCCACTGGGGTGTTGTTGCTTCTGGATCCTCTCAGAAGACAGAGCCGGGAAATGTGTGTGGACACACACACACACTCATACCTGCGTCAGTATTTACCTGTATATAGTAAAAAACCCTGAGTTCACAATGAAGCTTCCGCTTTCAGCTGAACACTACAGACAGAGTTCATTCTAACCTATAACCTAACTCCCTTCTCTGGCAGTGAGAGACCCGCCCCCATTTCTTCATATATTTCATTTGCTGGTTTCCTGCTCTGCTGCCCCTGGGCCCCCGGCCAGGCCGGCTTCTAAGGCTCCGATCACTTCCCTGCCCCAGCTTCTTCCTCTGCCCCCTGACCACTTCCTTGGCCCCAGCCCCAAAGCCCCACTGGCTCTGGCCACTTCAAAGGAAGAGCAAGGAAAGAAAGCAAAATGATACATGTCTTAAAGAAAAAAGGCGAAGGGAAGGGAAAAAGGAAGAGCTGATCGGATTTTAAGGAGACACATCCTGGGGTCCATTCCAGGTCAGATGGCTGAAGAGGGATTTCTGGATCTGAAGCTTTTCTCCAGGGCTCTTCCCCAACCCGCCTGCGCACCCCCCTTTCCCATCTCATCAAATGGCAGCGACATCAGCCAAGTTGGAGTCTGTGATTCTTAGGAAGAGGTTTGGGGGAGAGGAGGTGCTTAAAGATTCGGACCAGGCCTGAGGGCAGGAGAAAGACCAAGGAAAGCATCTCAGGGGCTGGCAGAGGTGCGGGAGGGCAGAGGCAAGGCGGGAGGGCAGAGGCAAGGCGGGAGGAGGTAGCTTCCAGACCCTGCGAGGTGGGCAGGCCTGGGGTGGGGAGTCCTGCCCCTGCTGAGCTGATGTCTGAGTGGAGGAAATGCTGCTGGGGGCGGGGATTGGGCCTGGACAGCCAAATTCCACACTACCCCTCGCCCTGCTCCATCAGTGCAGCTGCCTCTGGACGTGTGGGAGCCCCAGGTCTGGGGACTCCAGGGCTTGGGCTGAATCCAGCTCTACGCCCGCCACTGCCTCTGAGGCCTCCGACACCCTTCCAGCCTCCACAGGCCCAGGGTCTCCCCACTGGGAAAACAGTAATGACACCAGCGCCTCCCACCCCGCCATTCTCGTCACAGCAGACAAATGGTATTGTCTCCCTGCTTCAGATCTTTCTAGTGACTTTCCCACCGACTTGAAAGAAACGCTTTGCTATAGTTGGGATAATAAGCACACTGCCCCACCACCACTTCTGCACACTTTCCCATTATTTGTAAAATTTCCACAAGGCTTGTATATACTTTTCGTTTTAAAACGAAGCCTGGCAGAGCCTGAGGAGGTGCCGGGCAGCAGCGTCTTCCTGGCACCCCCTTGCTGGCTTCCTCCTGGGGGCCTCACCTTCTTTCAGTTCCCCATTTAGTGACAGCAGACAGCACTGAAGTTAAAATTACCCTCTGGGAAAGTTCGGCCTGCAGGGTGCTCCGGCCTCCCTGCCTCGCTCCGCCTTCCCCTGGAGGGTGTCTGAAAGTCAGAGCCCAGGAACTAGTTCTGGAAACACCACATTTCTCAGAGGCCGCAGCTCTGAGCTTCCAACAGTCTGGACATCAGCTGTCCTTTGTTTTAAAGACCCTAGAGGTCTGGGGCCTTGGGGGTGGGGGGCAGCCCTGTCCCCTTGCTCCGCACTTTCCCAGGAGTACTGTACGTGGACGAGCACAGGTGCCAAGCCGTAGAGTGAGGGGGTCTCTCCCTGCAGGGCCCAGGTCAGCAACCCACATCGCAGTGTGGGAAGCTACAGCTTTTCACCTGTGAAGTCCCTTTTAGGCACTGCACACATGTCTCAAAACAGGGGTAGGGCCTGTCATTAGCCATGCAAGGCACCTGGGGGACTATGTGAGGCTAAACCTAGCAGGGTCCCCTTCCTTCGAAAATGTATAAGCTTGTGGGGAGGCAGGCACAGCTGGGCTTGGCAAGGCGCTGTCTGCAGGGACTCCCTGAAATGATCTTGCTGGAAGTCACCTGGAAATTTCCATAGACCTGGAAAGAGAAGGCAAGAGAAGAGTTAGGTATCTTGTTTCACGATCTGAACTAACCACGTTTTTTTTCCTGCATCACTTCTGGTGATGAACATAAACTCACGTCCATTCAGTCGATCCCACAAACCATGAGGGACGTCTGCTCTTTGCCCCGCACGTCGTAAGTTCGGAGCCGACTTAACGCAGGAATCGCTGCTCTGTGTTTTTCAGATCAAGCTTCTGCTCTGTGCGCTGGGATCTGCCACAGAGAGAAGAAGTTTGTTCCTGCTGGTGGGAGAGTTGCCGCAGAGCAGAAACCCCGTCACTCCCCCAGGGGCTCCACCCTGGGGGGCATCTGTAACTGTGAGGGCCGCTGTCCGCAGCGAACGGCTAGCGTGGGGCTTCAGGCTTTCCTTCTGTGTTTCAGAATGACTTGGTGAATCTCTTCAGAAAGGCGGCGGCTGTGGAATGAGGAAATGAAATCTGGTGGCCGTTAAGGATGCAGGGCAGCCCCCTGCCCCAGAAGCATGGCCGGTCCCCCTCCTGGGGCGAGGGCTGCCCTTGCCTGCAGGACACGCAAGCCTTACTTTCCCACCGCCTCCCTGGGCGTCTTGTCACCATGGGCTCCGTGGGCTGCTTCTCTGCTGTGTGTCTCACGTTCGAGCCCAGACCCCCTCCACATCCCCTGGCTTCCGGTGGCATTTGGAGGATGGGAGGCATAGCTGAGCGATGGG
The DNA here is from genome assembly GCF_002837175.3 of Physeter macrocephalus. Taxonomy (NCBI): domain Eukaryota; kingdom Metazoa; phylum Chordata; class Mammalia; order Artiodactyla; family Physeteridae; genus Physeter; species Physeter macrocephalus. Next base: position 132,043,039 of record NC_041215.1, on the reverse strand, counting down.
AGGGTGGGGGACCTCCCACCCCTGCTCCCTCCCTGTGGGGCTGGCTTCTCGGAAGGCCTCAGCTCCGGCCTGGCAGCCCTCTCTGGGTCCTGCGTCGGCCCCCCCATGCTTGGATCAGGAGGGAAACCGCTCCCCCACTTCGCAGGTGTATTCCTACACCCTGTCCTCTAAGTCCTTCTGAAATCCCCCCAGGCGAATGTGGCATCTGCTTCCTGCCTGGACCTGACTGATACACATGACAACCTTGTAGTCAGACATTTTACATTTTAAAGTGTTGGAAAGGCATCACCTTTGGCAGACCAGATTGAGGGTGAAGGAAGGGGGTGCTCCCCTGCTACCTACCCTCCCCCCAGCCATTGCTCTGTATCCCCAGTCCCAGGCCCACACAGGGTCCTCTCTGACATCTCTCCCCCTGACTCATCCTGACCCTAATCCTGCAAGTCCATCCAAGCACTAATTGCCGAGCATCCCACGACGGCCAGGCCCTTTGGCACCATCTGGGGACACGACAGTAAGCAGGTCTGGCCCCTGACTATGGGCTGCATGGGCAGGCAGAATCAGACTTGACCAGGCAGCCATCCCCACGGGGCCCCAATGCTCCTGCTGGCCCACGGTCAAGGCACTGCCCGCTTGGAAACCCCGACTCCCACTCCTGGCTTTGACTTGGCCATCCTGCCTGACAGAGGGCCTTTCTCGGATCCTGGGCCACCTGGGCAGCCAGCAGCGGTGGGTCACCAGGCCCTGGCTCCCTGGCCTCTGTGACCAGTCCAAGCACACGCAGTGTCCCAGCAGCTCTGTCTCAGCGCTCAGCACCCGCCCACCTCCTCCCTCACTGGATCCATAGGGTTCAGATGAATTTTAGAGTGTTCTGTTCTTCTGCACGCTTAGTACCCAGCGTACTTCATCAATTCTAAGGTGTTTATTTTGTCATATTAACATCTCCGAAATCGGTTGTACCCACAGCTTGATGGTGTATCTTGGTGTATGCTTTAGCTTTTAGCAGTACTTAAAATAATACGTGTCTCAGCATTGGTGCATCTAAATTGCACCGATTGCAATTTGCACCAGTTGGTGCATCTAATAGCTCCTGTGCTCTCCCAAACGCACATTCCCCAGACATCCTCCAGCTGAGAACCCTTTTCCAGACTCACACATGAGTCGTTTCACTTTGACTTTCTCTGATACTTTCACATCCTTTTTCCATACGCCTAATGGCTTGTCACCCATTAGCTGTAAATTCTTTTGACAGGATGACACTTGTCCTGACTGCTTTAACTGAATCGAGTTCATCGACCTTGTGTCGTGTCAAATTATTTTTGTTATTCCGCTCACTTTGGGTTTTCAACCTATTTAAGTTACTTTTTAGAAGGCCCGGCCTTTCGTTAAACTCTCTACTAATTTACTGAATAGCTTAAGCCACACGCTCAAACAGAGACGTGCCCTCACGTACAGATGTATATGTGTGTGCATTGCATCCCACACACAAATGCATGTGGAGGGAGAGACAGAGACAAGGGGAGACAGAGAGGCAAGTGTGGCGCCCGAGTGAAGGTGAATGACGGAGAGACGGTGTCTCTGAAGGCGGTGGAGTCTCTGAAGGCAAATGCACCCTCACCGCTCCTTGGGGTTACCCCCAGGAACAGGGCTCAGGGACAGGTCTGCGTCCTGGTCCATTCCCGGATGTCTGCATCTGTCCCAGTCTGGGTGGTCCTGCCTTGTCTGCTCTCCCAACCCCACTTACCCGCGGCCCTGACGACCTCCCACGTCAGTGCCAACCGTGCCGGAACAATAGACACCTGACTTGAAGGTGGGCGAGTCAAGACAGTCCAGCCTCGCTCAGCCCAAACCCCACCGACCTGGGTGGGCTTTCCAACGTGCACCCTATTTCCCTCTTCTCCTTTCCCATGGGCGATGGGTCCCAGAAGCAGGCAGCCCCCGGAGGAGCCGCTGGGCCCCTGACCTCCAACTCCAAAGATAGCCCCTCCTCAACTCACTTCTAAATCACGTGAATGTCATTGACCTGTTAGCAACTATGATAATGGGCGTGGCTCATAGGCACTCAGTGATAGGACGTGGGGGAGCTCTGCTCCTTCAAGGCCTGGGAAGCCCCACCCAGAGGGGGAGCCTCTTTGGGGCTCACCCCTGCACCCACCAGCAGCCTGATCTCTTGCTTCTGTCCAGCTGCCCCCGGCTCACTGGTCTTCCCTAAAGCCCGGCTACATCATTCTCCTCCACCTGGGGCTGCAACCTCGCTCAGCAGCTTCTTGGCTGGATCAGGAACACCCGGCCTTACACTGTCCAGTTTTGCCATCTGTGCCAGGGGAGGGAGGAGTCCTCTGGGTTTCTGACTGGGCCAGTGGGGAGACAATGGTGCCGTACCTTGAGATGGAACACCAAGGAGGGGCGGGGCAGGGGACTGGACAGGGAGGATGGACAGGATGTTGGGACATGTTGGGTTAGGAGCAGTAGGGTACAGCACTGATGAGACCCTAAGCCTCCCGCTTGCAGTTCTCCCATCCTACCCTGCTGCCTGATAGCCCACCAGGGGGAATCCAGAGGTGGGGCCTTCATGTGGGCAGGGCTTCAGCAGGGGCAGGGCCTCAGTGGGCGGGACTGGCTGCCAAGGGAAGAACTTGAGTTTCCTGCTGGAGCCACCAGGTGATAAGAAGGAGACCTGGCCCCAGGGCATTTGAACAGTCCAGTAGAATTACCCTCCTGCTCTTCTGTCATCAACAACAGAGATACAAATCAGGGAAGATTTTTGTGCTGCCTCAACCATTTTCTGAGTTTTGACAAAACAGAATTATATCAAATGAAAAATATAAAAATAAAAGCAAAACAATTGCTATAATAGATTAATGATATAATGATATTATATGATATTAATGATCTTGGGGGTGGGGTAATAACTCCCCCCACCAAACACACACAAACATACACACAAGAAGTCTAGAAAAAATATTCTAAACTATTAAAAATAGGTCTCTTGGGGTTGTGGGACTACAGGTGACTTCTTTTTTTTTTTAATTCTGTATTTAAATTTTTTTCCATAATGAAAATGCATTACTTGGTAACATAATACTTTTAAAAAAATAAAAGTTTTTTTAAAAAAAGAAAAAAATCTTTAAAACTGTCCTATCTGTGCCTTTTGCAGAGTGGCTCTTGGGGGCTGGGAGGGTGTGGGCGTCGCAGGCAGGCCCTGCGCAGGAGCCCAGGGCTGCTTCCGGCCTGGGTCGCTCCCTCGGCCTCTCTGGTCTCCGCTGCAGGCGGCCTTCGCGGCTGGGTGATGTTCCAGCCAGTTCAATGCGCTTCTGCTTGGCATTTGTCCTCAGGCATCCGAAGGCGTCCCCATGAGGTTCTTCACCAAGCTGGACCAGCTTATCGAGTTTTACAAGAAGGAAAACATGGGCCTGGTAACCCACCTGCAGTATCCTGTGCCGCTGGAGGAGGAGGACGCAGGCGATGAGCCAGAGGAGGAGACAGGTAGGAAGGGGCAGAGGGGAAGGTGCCTCCGGGACCCTGCCTGCCATCTAAATCCCATGGTGAAGTTCTGGGGTGTTTCTCTCACTTTACGTGCTTGCAGATTGGGTGGGTCCGGTTATCAGAGCGGGTGACATGGTGGTTAAAGACCAATTAGGAACACAGGCTCTGGGGTCAGACAGACCTGGGTCAAACTTCCTGCACCCCATATTCTCAGCTGTGTGACCATAGGTGAATTACTTAACCTCTCTAAACCACAGACCTCTCTTAAAGAGACACTAAAAATAATATCTACCTCTCAGGGTGTCATCAAAGGAGTCAGTGTAGATCCCAGCGCCTAGTACATAGTAAGCACTCAATAAATGCAGCTAAAATCATTGTCAAAATAATTAGCTGAATTTTGCTGTGAAGAGAATGAGGAAGGAGATTGTTGCCGCAAGCTGGAAGGATGAGAAAGGATGTTTCTTTTTATCATCGTTAAAAGAAAATAAAGTACAGCCCCTAAAAGGTATGTGAGAGTCAGTCCTTCTGTTTAAACAGGGGAGGGGCAGACTCATAGAGCGCGCGTCTGGCAGAGAGAGGCAGTGCGGCCAGGGAGCTCCCCTTCTCTTCCCCTCAAAAGTTCATGTCCTGAAAGAAAGCCCTGACTCTCAACTGGTCAGGGCTCCTCCTAAGTCCCAGGGCTTGGAGCCGAGACCCCCGGCGTCTCCCCTGAAGGACAGATTAGACCAGAGGTGTGGGGTCCCCGGCCTGACTCCGCCCATCCCTGGCTGCTGCCCGCCACGTGCTGGGTGTCCTTGCAACCTCCTCTGTGGGCCACCCTTCCTCCCACCTGCCTGGAGATTCACCGTGAGCGATTGCACGGCTCATCGGCAGCCTCCTCCGAGGGTAAACTCTGAAGAGCCGTCTCACCAGTTCCTGGAGGAGACGAGGGCCAGGCAGAGTGTTTCAAAAGGAGCGCAGGTCTGCAGAGGTGAAGGGGACCCAGGCAGCCGTGTCCCTTGTCGCCTCCCTGGCCCGGTAGGAAGCGCCCTCAGCTGTGAAATAGCCAGAGCCGACATGTCCACGTGTGAGTCCAGGGTCACTCGCCAGTGCTGTGCCTGGGCCGCATGCCCCCCAGCTGTCCCCAGGAGCCCAGGCTCGGCCTCGACACCGAGAAGCCATCGTGCAGAAATGCTCTCTGCGCTTCCCTCTCAACCCCCAGGCCAGCTTTTCTGCCCCTCCGCATGGCGGTCTAAAGAAAGACCCCAATGCTAGAAAAAGACCCCCCAAAAGATCTGGAAAGAGAAGCACAATCTCAGGACGGCTGGCTTCCCTTCCCCAAAAAGACCCATTGTCTGCTTGAACCCAAGCCTCTCCCACCCCCAGTCCAAGGGGTCGGATTTGGCTCAGGTCTCCTCAAGGTGCTGCCCGTCCCCATGGGGCTCAAAACGGGATCATAACCGTTGAAAGAACCCCAAGCCAGGTGAGGAAGTGAAGGAACGGCTCATCCTTTAAAGAGAATGTCCCCGGGCAGCTCTGTGTCCAGAGCCGTGGGGCAGCCATCCCGTGTGAAAAGAGGCTCGGACAGGAGGTCGCAGACCCCAGGGGCTCAGGAGCCTCACCCATTTGTGGCACGTGCAGGATGGACGTCTTCAAGGTGAACGGGCGGGAGTCCCACCTCCCAGGCCAAGTGCAAGTCATTGGTTTCATATCTCAGTTCCCTGGGTGGAGGGAGCCCCTCACTTCCTTTCATTGTCTCTGGGGCTCTGGAGGGAGAGAGAAAGAAGGACAGAGGCTGGAGAGAAAGGGCAAAGAAAAGGGGGCCAGGGTGGGAGAGAGGGGAGCAGTGTGGCCAGACCTGGCTGCTCCCCGGCCCAGCTCCTCCCGTGACGGGAGCCCAGCTCCTCCCGTGACGGGAGACCAGCCTCTGCTGGTCCGGGTCCCCTGCTCTGCCCCGAAGCCGGCCGGCCTGCTGAGCTTCTGGGGCTGCTGTCTCCAGCCGTCCAAGGCCAGCAGCCCTGCCTGGCATGGCCATTGGACCCCAGCAGGTGTTTGCAGAGCTCCTCAAGGGGACACACTCCGTGTTGGGCCCCGGGGCAGAGACCACCAAGACCAGGTCCTGCCCTTGGCAGGCTCCCCGTCTAGCCCAGGAGTCAGCTGGCAAGGGAGCGGGGCCGGAAGGGGACAGTGCGGGCACAGACGGGTCTGTAGCTGGGCGCAGTGGCCTGGACCCCACGCGGCGGGTGGGCAGGGTCACCGCACAGAGGGCGGAGAGGGTGGGCCACGTGCCCCTCTCCGCAGGCGGTGATCCTGAAGGAGGGAGCGCTCAGCCCAGACGGCACTCCTGCTCTTGTCTTGGATAGAAGGTGTACTGTCTCCCCCCGAGCTGCCGCCCAGAAACATCCATTTATCTGCCGGGCCATGTGAGGCCAAGGAGGTCCCTGTTTCCAACGATAATCCTCGAGCCACGGAGGTCAGCCGGCCAAGCCTCTCAGAGACGTTGTTCCAGCGCCTGCAGACCATGGACACCAGTGGGTGAGTCCCCACCTGGCAGGCCCCACGACAGCCGGGTAGCTCACCCTGTGCTCTCTTCTGGAGATGCCTCTTCCACACTAGGACAGGTTGCTGTGGAGCCCGCCAGCCTCCCGCCGGTGGGTCCGAGGGAGCCCAGCTCGCGGGGCAGCTCTGGCTGCACGGGCACTGGATGGCCCTGCTCAGGTGCTCCATGTCCACCAGGCCCCGCGGCATGGCAGGAGCTGGTTCTGGAATGATGGATTTGTTCTCTGCTGCAGATGGCATGGCCCTGCTCCAGACTTCAGGGGCCTATGCTGTGATTCCCTTGCTAGGGCTTGCCGTGAACTCACATGGCATCTTTTCCCATCCCAAAGGCTCCTCCCACCATGCGGTCCACTGACTCAGATGGTCCCAGTGGAGGAGCTGCCTGCACTGCGGCCTGGAGCTGCTCTGGGCCCCGTGCAAAGGAGGCCAACTTCCTTGTCACCGGGAAATGGGTCAGAGCAATTGTCCCATGTGTGGTGTGTACTGTGAGGTCTACACCGCATGCCACTCCTTTCTTTGTGGTGGAAGGAGCAAGGTGCAATCCTTTTAACACTTTGTTTCACCTGCCCTGATCCAGGGCTCTCGGGATCTGGCCCCATATGTGGTACCAGACTGGTCCATGTTGACGAGGTCCTGCAGCTCCTTCGCCTCCCTGAGCAGGCCCAGGCTGGATGACGGGAAGTGGAGATATGACTGGGAGGGGCGTTGGTTATTTTGCACATCAGAGGCCCTGACTTTAACACAGGCAAGGGGATGGCTTGCACAGGGAGGACGCTCCGTGAGGGGAACTGTGTCCGCAGCACCCAGCATGTCACCTAGCACAGAGTCGGCACTCCCTAAATCTGTGTTGAATGAATTAATTAGTACACAGCCATCTCCATGTGTTAACACTTGAGAAACATTTTTTTGTTTCTTCATGAGAAAGAGGCCCTCCAAAGAATATCCTATTGGCAGGACTAATGCAACATCTCCAACTTGAAAGATTAATTTGAGACAGCCAGGGCTGCCCACCTACCATCTCATCTAGCCAAACACAAAGGAAATGCCTGAAGGGACACACAAGCCACCGGTTGCTAAGATATCTGGTGTTTCTATATTTCCACCTTGACATTGGCTCTAATTCTTCTCCGGGCCCGCCAGGTTATATTCTCTGCACGGCGCAGGGCGCGGGCGACGCGGCGGTGGCCGTGGCGGCAGGGCCGCCCCCCCGGAGTGAGGAAGCGGGGGGAGGCGAACACCGGGGCCCAACCAACAGCCCACCCCACGGCCAAAACACTCCTGGAATTCCTTGCGCTATTTATCAAGAAGCTAAATATCCAGTGCTTTGAATATGTTGATCCGTTATCATGATTATCCTGATATATGTATCTATATGACAAATGCTTGTTAAAATAGTTCAGGCAGAGCCCATTGTTTACTTTCCTTGAGATTCTATTTCTCTCCAGGTTTAGGTGTTAAACGCAGGGCCGTCCTTGAGGAAATAGGCAAGGATGTTCAATGGTGCCACTGCGGTCCATCACCTCCTGACTCGCCCACGTGGTCTATTGGCTACATCTCCTTGTCAGTCCCTCCTCTCTAGGGACAGGTCTTCTCTAGGGACTCAGGGCCCAGTGGGGCAGGACAAGGTGTTTAGGCAAGCCTCCCCGCAGCCTCCCCGCAGAGGGGCGGGGGCAGCTGAGGGCTGGTGAGCGCCGGAGGCCCGCCCTCTCTGGTGTGTCTTCTCAGCTGACAAACTGCAGGGGAACTTGCCTAAAACTTCTACTTGGAGATGGAGGTGTGTGGGTGGAGCACATTGGAGGGACCACGGTGCCTGCCCTTAGTTCTCTTCTGGGTCATGAAAAACTAAGCTTCTGCCTTGTGTTTGCAAGTTAATCTATGTTGCTTGTAAAACAGCTTTGTACGCAGAGGACTGCCTTTAGATTATTCTTAATTACACGACAACCTGCACAGTCTTTTGTGCAAGTTAATTCGATCTAATCAGTTAGGTCATAGTTAATAAAAGACTGCTGAGTAAAATCAACCTTCTCTGATAAACAGAGTTTAACATCTTTATGTCAACACTTCTCTACAGCAAACATTTTAACAAATATAGCTTCCTAAAGCAAGTACTGATGGTCTCAAAGTTACAAGTCAATAGGCACGAGAACTGTTAAAGTACATATCTTAATGCTGTAGGAGAGATTCTGTCCTTTTCAGAAAAACAGACTGAGGCAGAAACTGGATTTTTATGGTGTCGAGACTCAGAATAAGTATAGATTAAACTTAAATATTATGACAACTGGTACGTAAATAGTTGCTGACTTCTCAGGCTAAATAAGTCAAAATGGCTAATCTATGTCTTTTCAGTCTTAAGAGCAAACAGCCTTTCATTCTTTCAAGGATCCTACAGGAAAAAAAAAAAAACCCTGTGACCTCTAGTTTCAACTTGATTGCAAGGCTGGAGCAAAGCTATTTAAAGCTTGTATGAATTTTTTCACACTCGTAAATCAACATCCTTGAGCCTCCGTTTCCTTGTTTGTACAATAGGAATAATAGTAATATCTGCCTCATAACATTGATTTGTGGATTAGAGGGAAAAAAAAGAGCGTAAAGTGCTAAGCAGAGTGACTGGTATGTTATGCTCAGGACATACTTGCTGTAATTATAATGTTCATTATTATGGGAACAAAAGCTCAAAAGTTATCCAGAAAAAAATGCTGCTGGGTGATAGAGCGTAGAGGTGTGATCAGACCTCGGGGGCAGTCCTGGCGCGCTGCGGCCCGGGCTGTGCCTCTGCTGGGCCATCCTGTGCGAGGCGAGGGCAGGTCCTGCCTCCGGCCCATGTGCTTCATCCGTAATTGAAAGGGACTGGACCAGACCAGGAGCAAGGGCTGGGAGTGCAAAGGCCCGGCACCTAGGCTGCCAATACCATACCCCCAGCCCCATGACTCAGCACAGAGACTTCCCCTCGGAGCCTCGGATGACTGGGAACCTCCCTGACACAGAGTTCCAGGTGGCCCTTGGCTGTGAACTTGGAGTTGGCCTGTGAGCTGTAGCCATTTGCCATCTCTGGACTAGAGCAGCCCTCAGCCCTCAGATCCGATCTTTAGGAATTGATGAAGCAGGAAAACAAGTCCTCTGTACATTTTCAAAGCTGTTCTGTCTCCTTTTCAAAGGATAAACATTTCCCATCCCCAACCGGTATCACTTCCTTCCACCTACCGGAAAAGCCTTTATGGGTGGGTTTAGAGGCAGCCTCCCTTGGGGTCCTTTAGTCTTGTCTGACCTGATCTCCACCCCTTCAGTAAGACCCAGGGAGCCTGGGTCCAGGTGTGCGAATGTTCTCCTGGGGCCGGTGTCTCGGCTGGAGACTCTGAGAATTCAGATTTCGTCTTCTACCTGTTACTGTTGGTGTCTGTGGTTTAGGAACCGAAGAAGCATGTTGTTATCTCTACTTTTTTTTTTTTAAGGCTTCCAGAAGAGCATCTGAAAGCTGTCCAAGATTATTTAAGCACTCAGCTCACCCTGGACTCTGATTTTGTGAAGTCGGGCTCCTGCAGTCTGCCTCATCTGAAGAAACTGACCGCGTTCCTCTGCAAGGAGCTCTATGGGTAATGGCTGCCGTGCGGATGGGAGGAAGGGGAACAGTGGGTGAGAGAACCAGCTCATTAGGGTGACCCCTGCACTTAGCCCGGCTGTCCAGCTCCGGATAACTGGGCTGTTGGTGGGGCTTAGAAATCTGGTTGTTGGAGGTTTTGTTTTCATGGCATTTGAACTTGGTGGTTGTTGGCTTTTTTTTTTAAACGAAAGTTAATTCGAGGCCAGTTGCTATGGGAAGGGGTGGGCGGGAGTGCACTGCCAGCCCTTCCACGCTTGCTAAGGATCCAGAGGCTAAGGCTTTTGCTGCTATTCGTCTTTCTTGCTGCAGCCAGCACATTCGATAAGCACATGAGGGCACCAAGAGGAGTTAAATTAAAATCAGCCTATTTTCTACGTGGGTGGTGATGGCTCAAGATTGCCAGTGACGGCAGGTTTTTAAAGTGAGCCAATTCACCAAAACTTCAGTGTTCTGCTGTTGAATTCACTGAAGGACCAATTGGTAAAAATTCCAGTTTCTTTTAGTGTTTTAATTTCATTATGTGCTTTAATTTCATTACCATTAAAATTAAGTTTAATTACATTTTAATTGTTAAAAGTGCAAACTTAAAGCTGATGCACTATCTGAAGAATTGACAAAAGAATTTTTCAAATGCTTGAAAAAATAGAAAATCACATTTAAAAGCATCTGAAAGAAATCACAGGGACCCAAAACAATCCCATGGCAAATGAAAGGTCAACATTTTGGTTGGAAAAATAGCATTTCATGTGGGTGAGGTTTTATCAGCCTATACTGTTTTGTGTTTTATTACATATACAGCAGTTTCAAAATTCTTTTGTCAGTTTCTCTGGTGCCATATCTATCTTAGCTTAGTTTCTATGCAAAAAAGAATCTTTCATCATCAGCAATCAAATTGAACTTTCCTTCTAAAAGCTCTTAAAAAGCACAATCAGTACATTTGGTAAATTTAACAAATAATTTCTTTGACAAATTGAGCACTCATCAAATTGGCCAGTCAGGTTTACTTTCAATGAATTGGCTTTCAACTAATGCAGTTTCAGCCAATTGGACCCAGAGCCATCATTTTTATAGATTTCCACAGAGAGATATTTCTTCATGTGATGCTGTTGTTATAAATCATTTATCACTAGGAAACACACACACACACGGCACTTTCTTTTCAAGAAACACAATTTCATCATGACTGGTAGGAAGCTTTTATTTCTGCTCCAGTGGAAATTCTGTTCTTTGCTGCTTCCTTGTCCAGAGGAGATATACCTTTAAGTCTCTCCACAAGTTTCACCCAGTACACTCAGCACACTTCCCCAACACTGCTTTGCTACCTGGACTTTCCTAGAATCTGGGTCACCTCATCCTTATGGTGACAGCAGCTTCCTCATCATAGCTAGTTCTCTAGTTTTCCACAGGCCTTTATTTACTGAACAGTTAACTTCGAGTTAGAAGTAGAGAGACCGCGCGCGTGATGTTCTAAATTCCCCCCAACATTTGTTTGTCTTCACTTCATAGGCAAAGTGAGAGTCAGGCTTGAAGACGCTGTTAGGGATGGACTTTTAGAAAATCCTAGGAAAAAATTAGGTTTCCCATCCCCCTGCAACCCCTGCAGATGTTGTTCCATGAAACTAACTATAAACTAGTAGTTTTCAAACTGCTTTGATTGGAACAGCTCTTCAATCCATTCATTCATTCATTCACTCACTTAACAAATATGTATGGAGAGCCTGCCCTGAGCTCTATTCTGGGAGCTGGGATGCAGCAATAAACACAATGCACTAAGTCCCTGCTCTTTAGACCTTGTTGGAGCTGATGTCTTAGTAAGGAAGTGTAGCAGTAGATTAAGTCTGTAACTAAACAAGATAATTTTAGTAAACATCATGACAAAATAAAATAGGGAAAAGTGCTAGAGAGACGTTGGGTGGGAGGGTGCTAGTGTCCTTTAGGGGTCAAGGAGACCTCTCTGAGGCAGTCACAGAGCTGGGACCTCAGTGACAAGAGGGAGCTAGCCATCCAGCTATTTGACAGCAGGATGTCAAGTACAAAGGTCCTGAGGCGGGAATGAGGCCAGCCTCAAGGAACAAAAAGCCTGTGAGGCTGGAGCATAAAGAGCGAAGGAAAGTGGTAGGAGTGGAGGTTGGGAAGAGTCAGGTGTAGGGTGGTCATTATTTAGCAAATAAAAACACAGGATGGTCAGTTAAGTCTGAACTTTAGATGAACAGCAAATACTTTTTTAGCATAAGTATGTACCGTGAAATATTGGGATGTACTTGCACTAGTAGATTATCCATTGTTTATCTGAAACTCTAATTTAGCTGGGTGTCCTGTGTTCTCTCTGGCAACGCTAGCAGGAGCCACATCACACAGGACTCCCAAGGCCTGGTAGAGATTTTCAGGATTGTGCCATAATCTGAGTCAGGGCAGTGGAGACTGGATCTTAGGAGGCAGACCCAGAGCAGCAGGCAGTTGGGAGCTACTATATTTGTGACCTGATGGTGGCCCACGGGAAGGCAAGCAAGAGGAGGCAGGGATTTGTGTCTGTTTTGCATCCTGCTGAGTCCTGGTTTTCGACAGAGCCTGGCACACAGGAGCAGCTGATAGATATTAGCTAGATGACCCAAGGCTTGGGAGCATGTGGGTGCTGAGAGCTGGTGTGACCCGGAGCGTGTGTGGATGGTGGAGCTGGCAGATGGATGTAGGGTGGGGGGAAGACGAGTAGAGTGTGACCCTTAGGTTTTTGGTGCGAGCAGCTGAGTGGTGGATGATGCCAGTTACCTAGATGGGGAAAGTCAAAGAGGAGGGGGTGGAGGAGGGGCATCTTTCTCTGAGCTACCATTGGCTTGAGGCGCTATTAGACATCCTGTGAGCTGAGCCACCAACCAAGGATTTAGTTCTAGAAGTTAGAGCCCAGGAAACCTCAGGGGTAAGGGTATATGTCTGGGAGTCATCAGCATGCAGTTGGCACTTGAAGCTGGGAGATGAGTGGGGTAAGGTCACCGCAGGGGGGAGTGCAGATGGAGGGGAAAGGGGGCTCAGGATAGACGTGGAGAGGTTGGGTGGAGGAGAAGGAGCTGGAACGGGGGACTGAGGATGGTGCCGATGGTGGCCAGTTTTGTCCACTCAGACCACTTGGCCCAACACAAACGCCAGGGTGAGGATGGGAAAGTCACAGAGAACTGAGGAGTGAGAAACAGTGCAAGAGCCTCCTCCGCAAAAATGTCATTACAATGTCAGTACCTGTGTCTGAAAGAAGGAAATTCCGCAGGACAAAGGCTCGAGGAAGATTTGTAACCCTAAGTTAGATTATCTAGAACCAGACAGAAATTTTTCCAGAGAAAGAGAATAAAGAATTAAGTCTCCAGAGTCTGGAAATACTTGATAACCCATGAAGTGGAGAAATGAGGAGAATTGTAAGTAGAATTTTAAAATAAAATGTCAAAGTTTGGGAGAGGTTATTGTATCAATTAAGTGAGAGCAGGGTAAGGATTTTGATAAAGAAACCAACCAACCAAAACAAAAATACCATCATTATAACTATGCTTCATTGGAGGCCATAAAATGAACCCATAGTTTTCCAATCAAACTTGAAAATCAAATCACAAAACAGAGCAGAGTGTCAGGGAAGTATGTATAAAAACCATGAGAGGACTAAATAAGTGTATGCCAAGAATGTGTGATTAAAAATCGATAGTCTTTGGAAAGAGGGCATAGAGATTCAACTTATAGCTGGTAGGGTGGGCTCTCCAAGAAGCAGGGAAAAAATGATGTGTAATTGATGACTAAATATATAAAAGAAAAAAATGTTTCCAGGTTTATAAAGGAGATAAATCCAGGTATTGAGAAGCCTCATAAAGATCCAATTACAGAACAACCAAATAGCAGCACCAAAACCTCTTCTTATAATTTTCTAAACCACAAGGGAAGATGAGTTCAGAAAGTAAATAATTAGGAACAGTACCATTAGTTTTAAAAATTACAATACTTAATATTATTCATACTCCTTGATGATATAATAAAAATTCTGAAGCAATATCTCCAAGGAGAAGACTACTGACTTCTCCTTGGGATTAACTCAACCTAGATATCATTCAAGAGGCAAAGAAGTCTTTGCAGATTTTTAAAAAATTGGTGAAAATGTACTAATCACAAGCCTTCACTTCAAAAAGTTTCCAAGAATTTTTTTCCAGAAATTTTAGAGTGCTGGTAATCCTAAAAATAAGAACCCAGCAGCCTACTGAGCATCTGGATATGAATACACCCAAAGCAAAAGTGTTCATTCTGTGTTCCCAGAACACAGTATGATGAAAATAGAAATAAATAACAAACTAGCCACAACTACCCAACCATCTGGCCTTTCTTGATCATCTCCAATCACAGCTGAATTAAAGAAGACACTTGACACAATGACAGCCTACATGGGATAGGTTTGGAAACCCGAGGTAATCAAGCCTCTGTATATCAGAACTCTAGATAATGCAGCCAAAGCACTACTTGGAGGAAAAGCCATAGCTTTAAATGCTCTGTTATGGAAAGGGGGGTGTAGAACAATAAGTCAAGCATACAAACTTAATCCAGGCTCTCAGTCTCCTGAAGGCATCATGGGTCATACCCTGATTGCCTTGATATTTCCACGGTCATGCAAAGTACTGGAAACAGTAATGTATTCAATATTCATGAGCAAAGATTGAATGTGTGCCAACTACAAGCCATGCACTGTTCCAGGGGCTAGAGATACAGCAGTGAACAAAACAGAGTCTTGGGGCTTCCCTGGTGGCGCAGTGGTTGAGAATCCGCCTGCCGATGCAGAGGACGCGGGTTCATGCCCTGGTCTGGGAAGATCCCACATGCCGCGGAGTGGCTGGGCCCGTGAGCCATGGCCGCTGAGCCTGTGCGTCCGGAGCCTGTGCTCCGCAACAGAAGAGGCCACAACAGTGAGAGGCCCGCGTACCAAAAAAAAAAAAGAAAAGAAAAAAAAAAAACAGAGTCTTTAAGAAATCTCTGTTAAGCGAATGAACAATAACAAAAATTGGAAAGGAAAAGAGCAGGGGGAATATAGTTAAAAACAGAAATAAATTAGGAAAAAGTCAATTAAGGAAATTTTAAAATTAGAAATGTAGGAGATTTAATCATTTGCATTAAAGATTTCCAAACCAATAAAGAGTACAGTGTACAATTACGTGGCTACAAATCTTCAAATAATAATTAAATGAAACAAATATTTTATGTGAAATATGAAACGTAAAAATTACCATGTATGCCCTCTTTGAACTTTCAAGGAATAATAACCATGATTTATAAATTATTCGGGAATGACAAAAATCACCTAATTCAATATTCAAGAAAAGTACAATTCAAATCTGAAAACCTAATCAAGATAATAGCCTGAAATAAACTATATCCAATTTCATTTATTAATATAAATGTATGATATTTCAGTAATATTCTAGCAAATATAATTTAAGTGATATGAAAAATGTAGGTTTTATCTAAGAAATCACTGTAAGGGTGAGTCAACATAAAGAAAACACTGTAATTTAGCAGGAGATTAGAGATAAGGGAATCATTTGCATAGATGTACTAATAGACCTGATGAAAGTCATTTCTAATTTTTAAAAATCATTTTTTAAAAAGGAATAGAAGGATCCCTCCTTAATAATGCAATATATGTCAATGTAAAACCAATTACACTTAACAGGGAAACATTAAAATCATTCCATTAAACATTTTAATAAAAGAAAAAGAGAAGCCCATCATCATCTGATTATTTAATACTGTATGAGAAATGTTTGCTAAAGCAAAAAAAAAGAAGTAAAAAATCAGAGAAGAAAAAATTAAGAAAACAACAAAGTATCAGAATGTTCCTTCTGAGTTCTGGAGTTCCCCGTTGGGAGATATGGGATGTGCTAGCTGGAAACTGAATGGGAATCTTGGGGAAATTAACCATCTCTCTGAGACCAAGGTGGGAGGAGCCTCTCCTTCTGGGAGGGCTCCCTCAGGGGGCCTAGGCCCCTTCTGGGCTGTCTCTGGGGTCTGACCTCCCTGAGGACTGCAGCCCTCCCTGTCTTTGCTCCCCATCTTCCCTTGAGCTGGTGACCTGAAGCTGAGACAAGCTTCCCAGGGACCCTGCTGATGGTAACTTCCCTGGACAAATCTTTTCTATATGATAAGACCAGTTCTTAAGTCTTCCAGCTCAAGTCCCTATGTGTCATTGGTCATTCTGAACCTAACCAACACCTCCAGACAAGTCTGAGAGCCAGATTTCTCAAAATTTTACCAAGGTTAGAAATACAGAGAATGACAGCATTATTCTTAGAAGATCCTAAAGATTCAGTTTGTGTATATGTACTTGTGTTTTTAAAATAACAGTTTTAAAAAGGAGAACAATGAGGGAGATCTATTTGATGTTAAAGCATGTTCTGAATTAGTGCTTTAGAATTTCTTTTTTTTTTTTTTTTGGCCTAGAATTCTTTTATGAAATGACAGTTTAAACAGAATACCACTATGTTAACAGAGTAGCTCTGTCGGAGGTGGGATAGAAACTGAGAACCCTGTCTGCCTGGCACTTCCCTCCCCCTCCCCAGGCCAGTTACCTCCCCCCACCCCATCCTTGGCCCCCAGAGGCGTCCCAAGGACGGCCAATCAAAGCCAGTAGGCTACAACACCATCCTTGCAATGGTGAGATGTGTCAAGCTATGAACATGACATTGCCTAGGACATATGAGGCACTCCAGAGTTTTCGCTGAATGAATGATATGAATTCTGAAAATAAATCCTATCATATTTAAGATGAGCTTGTGCAATGATCTAGCCCAAAAGAACTGTGGAAAAAAGAGTAAGTGCAGTTGAGTGAAAATGAATAGCAACATGGAAAAAGGTGAACTTATTTCCACCACATATTTTTTTTAAATTCCAGATGAAGTAGGGAACTAAAAAGGTATAACAACAACCCCCCAAAACCCTGTTTATAACATAACTTTTAAAAGAGTGAGAAACCAATTTAAAGTGAGCTACTAATTGCTCATGAGTAAATACTGATGATAAATTTTTAACTAAGGTAAGCAAAAAAATTTCCAAGGAAAAGGTGAAAAATAGAGCAATGAAAAACTATAAAGCACTTTATAATGAAATCCAGCCTACCTAGGGTGAAAACAACAGAATGGGAAAAAAAAAAAAAAAAAAACTTACAACACCTAGATTAAATAAAAAGCAAAGCAGTAGGTAAAGAGTTTATACCAATGTATAAAAATACCGGCAAAATTCCCAACAGAAGACCAACAATGGACATGAACAGTTTATAGGAAGAGAAATACAATAGAAACCAACCAGATAGAAAAATACTTAGACATTAGAAATTAAAGATATGCAAATCAATTCATCAGTATTAAAATGCACTGTTATGCCCACTAAAAGACAGAGAGAAGAGAATAACAGAATTCAGTTGGCACAAAGGATGAGCAGGCTGGAACAGTGCCCAAGGCCACCGTCACTCAACGATATTGATCAAGAGCCATAATCTCTGGTTATCTTAAAACTGCAATTGAAAATAAGTAAAGAAGAGTTCTATGAACAAAGCTGTTCACAGCAGCCTTTATTTATAATCACCAAGATCTCAAAATAACCCAAATATCTAGCAATTGATTTTGGTACATTTAATTGATAGAATATTTTGAAACCTCTAGGAATGTTGAATGTGTAAAAACATGAACAGTTTTTGATGAAATAATAGATGAAAAATAGAACACAAAATTGTCTGCCCACCATGCCCAAAACAATGGGAAAATAGAAAAAGATGAGGAGGGAACGAAGGATCAATAAAGCCCTGGTATTGGAATTGTCAGTGTACTAGACAATGACAGATCTCTCTGGGCATCCACCTTAGCTGCTCGGAGGAGATGTGAACCAGAAAAGCACAGACTGCTCGAGCGCGAAGCCCCTGGGGCACCAAATTAAAATGCAGATTCCAGACCAAATCAGGTCGGGACCCAGACATTTGCGTTTTTAACACTCGGTGAGGGTGTGATTCTTATAAACACTAAAGTCTGGGAACCACGGATTACTAAATTATTTCTAAGTAGTTTTGTGATTCAAATTTTCTACAGGCTACCTAGTTGAGTGTGGCTAAACAAAGGTGAATCAGGTTTACGCATCACGGCTCCGGTTTGGTCCTGGTCAGGACGGAAGGGGTGTGGGGTTCTCAGGAGGTGAACCAGTAGCGGCAGGCCTGGATCTTTGCCTGGGCTTGTCCTTCTGGGAAGGATCCCTGCCTTTGCCAGAGTGGGTGTGACCACGCCGCGTCTCCAGCTGGAGCCCGTGTGCGCGAAGCCTCACTGGGTCCTCACTAATCTTTGACCTTCACCCTGTCCCCTGCCCCCAGCGAAGTCACCCGGACCCTCCCTACCCTGGAATCTCTGCAGAGGCTGTTTGACCAGCAGCTCTCCCCCGGCCTGCGTCCACGGCCTCAGGTAAAGACTTTGGGATTGGACAGGTGAGACTGATAAAACCGGTGGGGGAGCAGTGGGGGGTCGGATGGGGCATGGGGAGAAGAGGTAACCAATGTCCCGAGGGCTCAGAAGGAAGTGCCGCCTTTGTGGGACCCCCACGGTATGAGGGGGCCGGGGAGCCTCAGCACCCTGATCTCCTGTAAGGTTTATCCCCCCGCCCCCGCTGGATTTTGATTTGAGGAATAAAGATTTCAAATTATGCAACCGCCAGCAAAACTCCTTATTAGTGCTGAATAAGGAGGCAAGGCAGGACCTTTTCCCACCATTTCTCATCAGAAACTGAAAAAAACATGAGGTGCCTAAATGCTTGATCCCGCCTCATGCCCCAGGAAGAGCAGGTGAAGGCAGGCCCCCGCCAGACACACACACACACACACACACGCACACGCACACGCACACGCGCGCGCACTCACAGCCTGGCAGGGGGCCAAGGCCAAGTTATCTGTGTCACAGAAGGTGTCCTCGGCAAAGCTAAAAACAAGCACAGATGGGACTTCCAGAGAAAGCACTTGCAAGGGACAAGGGTTTAAAAATGTTTAAAAAGCAAACCCTTCCACACACGATTAAGTAAAAGCAACCAAATTTTTTAAGTGGGAAAAGGATTTTAAAAGCCTGTTTTACTGAAGAGGGACTGGGAATAGCTGGGATACCCTGGAAAAGATGTTCGTAACACCTCATTAGTAACTGGAAAGCAGGGAGACCTCTTCTTGCCTCTCAGACAGGAAAATTTGATTGGTGAAGCCAGGACTTGGCTCTAACATGAGGGTCAGGGACCGAACGGGTTCATTGCTCACAGTTGAGAGTGGAAATGGGTTTCCTGAAAGGCAATTTAGCCATCTGCATGAAAATGTTTAACCCTCGGAGTCCTTCCAGCAAGCCATTCTACCTGCAGGCAGCTGCCTTAGGGTCTACATGTTTGCATAGAGATGTTGACAAAAATGTTTATCACAGCTTTGTCTCTAAAAACAGAAACGCTGGAAACACAAACAGAGAGAGAAGGGGTTAAAGTATGATGCAGAATTCTGTTCTAAGGTGGATGCACTGACTCCAAGGCAATACTGTTGGGTGAAAAAAGCAAACGGCAGAACAATATATAAACTAGGATGTAAGTCTACACGTGGAAATCATACCAGAAGTGTTTATACCCAAAGGGCTACTCTGTTCACCACAAGGAGGGGATGGAATTGGGCCAAAGGGGCCTGGGTCAGGGGAGACTTCAGGTTTGCCCAAATGGTTTTTTGGAGTTTCTTTTTTTTTTACTGAGAAAATTTGTGTTCTATTTGTATAACTTAAAATTCATCAGGATAAAAAAAACACACATAATTTTGCTTTCCTTGAAGTGAATGGTGGGTTAATTTCCGGGAAATTAACCCTCCTGTCTGAGACCCTGACTTGTCAAGAAAAGCAGGCAATGTCTTGATGCCTCCAGAAATTCACAAATGGAAGAAGGAGTTCCGAGGCTGCCCGAGGTAGAGGAAAGAACACGGGCCTCTGGATCAAAAACATCCAAGTTCAATATCTGACTCACCTCCCTCCCGCCTGCCCCGTCCTTAGTTGCCTTATCTGAGAAATGGGCATAGTCATATCTGCCACTGCAGGGGTATATGAGGGAGTAAATGAAACCGCTTGGGTGAGACATCTGGCCATGGTAGCCTCTTACCAGCACTAGGCCCTTTCCGTTAGGTAGGCAAGATAAGATGGGGACCCCTGCGTGACATTTATTTGAGAACTGCTGGGAGGTGCAAAATGCAACATTATCAAAATGACTGCTGGTCCAAAGTTTGGGGAGAGCCCTGGGTCTGCCCTATGTAAGAACAGAGAGTCGTTAACCTTGGAGCCCACATCCTCCAAAGTTCAACTGAAAAGCTAAGTGCAATAACCAGGTCAGCTTCTACAAACCCACAGGTGACACTCAGACCAATTCACCCACATTGAGGCTGAGTTGTGAATTTTGACCTCAACCTCAACGCTAGTGACCTTTGGGGCTGGGTCATTTTTTGCTGTGGGGGACTGTTCTGTACATTGTAGGATGTGAACACATCCTGGCCTCTACCCACTAGATGCCATTAGCATCCCCCAATTTTCACAACCCAAAATGTTCCAGACATTGTCAAATGACCCGAGAGGGCAAAATCCGTACCAGCTGAGACCCACTGGGTGAGATCTACATTCAAATCTCAGGTCAACACCAGCTTTGTGACCTTGAACAAGTGACTCACCACTCTGACCCAATTTCCCCATCTGCAAACCAAGGACTAGAAGAGTCAATACATCTTAAACACGCTGGGCATAGCCTACGAACCCATCACATGGTCATATGTATTCTGCCTAACGAGGCAGTAGAAGCTAAGCTCCAGCGTTCTTCTAATACCTTTCGTTCCAAGAACTAACTCCCACTCGGTTGGTAGCTTCACTTATACTTTGTACGTCTTTGCCAAACCTGCCCCAAAAGACATAGATTCGAAGAGAGGGTGGGGAAGACACCATCCTACCACCAGGTGATGGCCCGGGTAGCAAGCAGGCGGTCTCCAGTGTCTGAAGGAGGATGAGGGGGTTTGAATCTGCCATCTTTTCAACTCTTTATGAGAAAAACACCCCTAAAACAAGGGATCCTGTACTCTCCCACCTGCTGTCCTGCTCCATTCTTACCTGCATCTCAGCTCCACTCTTTTGAGCGCTCCTGCGGATCAATAATAACTGAAGACTGATTGAGAGCTTTATCAAGGAGCAAGGGCCAAACCAAAAAGAATTAGAGAAAGTTGTGACAAAGAGTAACTGCCACGATGACGGCGGCGATGGCTGTGCTGGAGGTGGCCGGAGCGGCGGTACTGCGGATGGTCAGAAGTGATGGTGGTTGGTGACGGCGGAAGGAGAGAGCTAAAGCGGCTGCTGGGAAACTGAGGTCAAAAGCCTCTGTAGGGACGTCCCTGGGGGTCCAGTGGGTAAGACTCCGCGCTCCCAATGCAGGGGGCCTGAGTGCCATCCCTGGTCAGGGAACTAGACGCCGCGTGCCGCAACTAAGAGTGCGCAGGCGGCAACGAAGATCCTGCGTGTGGCAACTAAGACCCCGATGCAGCCAAAATAAATAAATAAATAAATATAAATAAATCTTGAAATAATAATAATACTTATTAAAAAAAAAAAAAAAAGCCTGTGTAACCTGGCTGACTTATTCAGGAAGGGGTGGGGTAAAGGGACATCTCCTCGTTGGTGATAACCCTCATTCCGCTCTGCTTGGTTTTCAAGATCGTCAAGTCTGGTGTTCTTGTCCTAGTGGAGGGCGGGGATGGTGCCCTTTTAACTCTACACCTCCAGCACCTTGGGAACGTGTCTGGCACAGAATAGGTGCTTTGTAAGTATTTGTTCTGTGAATAAATGCTTGAGACCGTGGACTTGGTGCCGAGCAGACATGGTTTCCTGGCCTGCTGTGCCATTACTAGCTGTGTGACTTCTGACAGGTAACTTCAGCTCTCTGGGCCTCAGGCATGCATTGAACAACTTTACCGAGCATCTTCACTGGCCAGGCACCAATGTCACAGCACCGGACACATTTCTCACTGTCCCAGCTCTCCCAGTGTTTACATTCTAGCAGGGGAAATACACAGAGCAAATAAACTATCGTGGTGATTGGTATGAAACAAAGCAGGGTGATCTAGTGGAGATGATTTTAGCTCGTGTGGTCAGGGAAGACCTCTCTGTGCTTCTGAGACCTGAATGACAGGGAAGTGGCCTACTCAGGTGACATCCATGTTTCTAGGGCTTCCTCAGAAAGTGTAGCTCAAGGCCAAGGGCAGATCAGAAGTGAGAATGAGCATGGCTGGGGCTGAGAGGTGCATCATACAGAGTCTTTAAGAGTTCAGATCATTTCCTCTCAGTGGTGGGAAGCAGCTGGACGAGGGGGTTTTGAGCAGGGGACGGCCGTGTTTTGGAAGTCGAGCAGGAACACCGATGCAGTACACGTAGGAGGGTGGAAAGGTTATAATCGAGGACAGGCCTCGGTTTTGTTTAAGCAACTGAGAAACACCAGGGAAGAAGCAGATTTAGAGGGAAGAAGAAAGGAAGATGTATTTTTTGGTCATCATAATTTTGAGACGGTTGTACGTATCCCTGATTTCCTTGTCTGCAAAGGGGGACAATAATCGTACTTGTGGGGTTGTCAGGGAGATGAACCAAGACGAAGCATGGAACGCGCTCAGCCTGACGCCTCTCAGCGGCTGGCACTCAGCAACCCGTCCTTATTTGCTCTTTTCCTCATATCCCAGGTGCCTGGTGAGGCCAATCCGATCAACATGGTGGCCAAGCTCAGCCAACTGACAAGTCTCCTGTCTTCTATTGAAGATAAGGTATGTGGGGGACCCGGCAGCTTCCCTGGACTTCTCTCTGGCCCCCTCTTCACTTGGAGAATTCCCAGGTATCCCTGTGACTCTGTCCCAGCCTATACTGCCTTCCCTTCACCTCCCAGCCTGAAGGGGCCCGTGCGTTCCTGCCCACAGGTCAAGGCCTTGCTGCAGGAGGGCCCCGAGCCTTCCCACCAGCGTTCCCTCATCCCACCAGTAACCTTTGAGGTAAGTGGCTGTGGACTTGTGCTTCACAGGACGGGGCTGGCGGGCGTTCTGGTCCCTGTGGAAGGGGGGCTTTTGGCTCAGGAGGGAGCCCAACGGCTGGGCTGAGATTGACAGCCAGAGGAACAGCTCCCTGGGAAGATGATTAAACCTTAGAATGGGCGCCCAGATGAACCTGTGGAACCTTCGCCATGGGGAGGCTCCCAAGGAAGGAGCTTCTCATTGGCCCAGGATGCCAAAACTCCGTCCTTCTCCAAATGGGGGCAGTAAGTGTCATCAAACAGAGGGCCTCCCCGAACTGGCTGCAAAATAGTGCCTCAAGGAGGGATTGGGGGAAAAAGAGTGATTCCTGTGACTTCCCTGAAAGTGACTGAGTTAGAATCTCCAGGCCCAGAAATTTTTCTTTTCTTTTTTTTTAATCGCTCAAAGGGGTATCTCTATTTGAGGAAATCAGCGTGTTACACTTTGAGAGATGAAATATTACAGCTTGTACACCAAAATCAAAAAATGAAATTAAATTAAAAAATGAAATGGTTACCAAGGTAATGCAGGTCAGGGGATCAAAGGTGAAGGGTCACACATTAATAAAAAGAAATCCAAAAGGACGGCTGCATCCTGATCTCTCATTAGTGTTCCAACGGTGCCTCTCTTCGGGTAAACTTGAACATTTCGGCAGACATTCAAGCAGCTTTTTCGGTAAAAAGATTTTTACATGACTACTATTGCTGTTCCCATGATCATCTTCTATAGGTGGCACCGTGTTGAGAACACAGTAGGTGCTAGTTCCACAGAACAGACTTTGGGAAACGCTCTTCTGGCTTGTTTTCGGCAGCCATTTCCCCTCCGCGCGCCACATCCTCCTCCTCCTCGCGACCGGGCCCCCGAGCGCGCGGTTTTTCTTTTCTTTTTACCCAGCACTGGTTCCACATTCAGAAACAGGACAGGATGCCCACCCCCAAATCCTTCCTAGCCCTGATGACAATTCGATATTAAGATGTATTTCCATCTTCTGAACATGCCTAGGCAATTGTCTTTTTCCTAATTATTATCAGTGAATGTTCATTTATTGGTTGTAACGAGGCCCAGGAGCGTAAATCTCTTACTAAAATCCTTTGTGGAAGTAGATGACACATCAGATTAATGAGTGTTGTCACATTCAGCCGTGTATAAAGCATCTTCCGGTCGTTCATCTGTTCCCTTCACCAGACCTGTTGGTGGGATAGCTGATGTGCACACTTTGGACGAGCTGGGCTCCTCCCACGTTTTAGCGGCTCTCACCAGCTGCCCATGGAAACTCCCCCTGCGGCAGGGAGGGACACCAGGGCTGGACACGTGGCCAAGGGCTGCCCAGTCATACCGACAAGGGGTCACGGACTGGCACTGTGAAAGCACAGAGAAGGGATAACCAACATCTCCTCTTCCCCTCCCCTCCCTCCCCCCCACCTCCTTTTCACAGGTGAAGTCAGAATCTCTGGGGATTCCTCAGAAATTGCAGCTCAGAGTTGATGTTGAATCTGGGAAACTGATTATTAAGAAGTCCAAGGATGGCTCTGAGGACAAGTTCTACAGCCACAAGAAGAGTAAGGCCCCTCATGTCTGTGAAGTTCTCATTTTGCTAGTGCCTTTACTGTGGCCGCTCAGCCCCAGGCTGCTGGAAAAGCAAGTCCTGCCAGGCACCTTCCATCCTCTGCTGGGGTACCCACCACCCTCAGCCTGCCTGTGGGAACCCCCAGTCCTAAGGCTCCCCTCTCGTGCCCCCTCTACCTTGAGGCCTGCCCTGTACGCTCCACCTGCTTCCTCCCACCCTGGGGAAACGAGCTTATACTTGGCCCTGGGTGGCGGTTCCACGTGTGTTCATGCTCTTCCCTGCTAGGAGCCACGCTGACGCGTGTGGTCATCACTGCGCCTGGTTCAGGCCCTGCTGACCGAATCAGGCTGCATCTCTAGGCTAGCACAGACAGAGAAACAGTTTCGCATGGCATTAAAGTCATGAGCTCTATCTGAATTCACATCGCAGCTCAGCCACTTAGCACCAGTGTGACCTTGCATGCGACACTTAACCTTCCTGGGCCTCAGTTTCCTCATCTGTAAAATGGGGATGATAAGGCTCATGTGAATGGATCTACGGGTAAGGCTCCTTAGGAAAACCTAGCACATAGGAGCCAACTCTGGGCAACTGAGGCTTTGCATTTCAAACAAACTCATCAGTAAAATGGAAAATGTTCACACGCCAGAAACTTACAGAGAAGCTGCTGTGGGCCAGGCACTGGGGATCCAGGGTGAGCAGGATGGTCGAAGACTCTGTCCACGTGGAATTTACATTCCAATGCATTCAGTGGCCAGTAAATGTGTCAATACGATGATTTCAGCTGTTACTGAGTGCTCCGAAGAAGGCCACAGGTTGGATGGAGAATAACTGGGGAGGGGGCGGGGAGGCAGTTTTGGAGGCAGAGTCTAGAATTGGCAGCCTTGATAGTGAGGATGGCAAGTGACAGCCTGCAGTGTGGCCAAGGTCAGGGGAAGAGAAAGGCTACAGAGAGGCTCCCAGGGGAGGGACCCCTGGAGGACAGCAGGGCTTTGCACAGCAACCAAGCAGAATGGGGGAAAATGCTCAGATGTGCCCCTGGCGTCACTGGCCTCGGAGGCTGGCCTGCCAGGGAGGGGGCAGCTCCAAGCCTCAGTTTCTCCATCTGTACAAGGCGGGGAGCCTATGTATCGTAACATGATATTTTCTGAGCCACATTTCCTTACTTGATCTCATTTTATCCTCACCTGGCCGACAGATTCCCTGAGATACTTGGTAAGTGCTGTGGACGCTCCCCTCAAATTTCACACAGCAGTTTGTATTCCAGTTCAGGTTTTCCAACCCCTGAAGACAAAGTCTCTCTAGTCTGTAAACAGTATTTTTTATTCTGCAGGGGCTCAAAATTTGTTTAGTAGCATATAATTAGGGATACCAGATTAGCAAATAAAAATACAGGATGCCCAGTTAAACTTAAATTTCAGATAAACAATGAAAAAGTTTTAGTATAAGTATGTCCCGTGCAATACTTGGAACATACTTATAGTGAAAAGGTATGCCTTTTTCTGTAAAGGAATCCCAGGCATCCTGTATTTTATCTGGCAGTTCCAGGCATGACCAGTATCTTTTGTTCTTAATAAAGTAGTATGAGAAGAGAAAGAACAGAGAAGGATAAAACAGAAAACATCAAAGTAGAGAGTAAAGGTAAATATTTTTTCATGAAACTTGCGTTGTAGTTATTATACATACACAGGCACACACACATAGAAATTGTATGCATGCGGTCACCATGTAAAACCTTCTTCCTGCTGTCTGGAAGCAGAGGACTCTCCTCTGGTTCTGTTAGAAGCCTGACTTGTGGGATGGAATGTTCTGGAGGCAGGTTCTAGTTGGAGACCATGACTGATGGCTGGTGTTGAAAAGTTGGGAAAATCCCGCTGCACTAGCCTTGCCAAGCAGACTCCTAGGGGGGAGCGTGGGCTGTGCTTCCATGCTGTCTTCCCACTGTCAGTTAGCCCATGAGTTGGAGTGGCCTTCAGATGTCGTCCTGGGTCACCACCACCCACTCTGAAGCTCTCGCCAGCAGAGACGGCAAATGGGAGCGGGTCACAGCACATCCCACAGGGGTCTCTAGGGTACATGCCACGAGCCACAGCCTCGCCCCATCAAGAACACTGGCCTGAGCTGTCTATTCAGATGGCGGATATTTGGCCTGACAGCCAAGCCCTGCAGATACCACCCATCACCCCTAGAACCTCCTAGGGCTGGACATCCAGGCGGGGCAGAAAGGGGATTGTGTGTTCAGCACCAACTCGATGTCAGACACTATGCTGGGAACAGCAGGACAGAGGATAAGAGCACACATGGGCTCCGGGGCTAGACTGCCCAGGTTCAAATCTAGGCTCCGACACTTGCTAGCTGTATCATGTTGGCCTAGTTGCTTAACTGCTCTGTACCTCCATTTTCTCATCTGTGAAATGGGAATAATAGGCTTGTCATGAGTAGACGAGCTAATGCCTGTAAAAGTACATCCCATGAGCCCAGAGGCAGAGCACTGACCCCACGGCAAAGTGTCCAGGTAGAGGCCATGGGCGCTGCCCCACAGGGGCCTGCCCTGTCCTACAACCTCCTGCTCCTGGGTCCCACCTGGGCTGTGGCACGAAGGTCCAAGGGATACTCTCAGGGCAGCAGGGGGGATGGAATTCTGGGGACCAGCCCTATGCAGGAGATGGGACACAGAAAGGAGAAAAGAGGTGTTAGGAGCACAGGGAGGTGTTAGAAGCCCAGCCTTGAGTCCCAGGTCAGCCACTTGTGACCTTGGTCTAGTGTCCTCTCTCTGTCCTCAGTTTATTATTCTGTCAAATAGGTATAGTAGCATCCTATAGGGCTGCCGTGAGTCTTCAGTAAGTAAACATCAAAGTACACAGTGTCTGGCATCTAGTAGATGCTCAAAAAATTGGCTGCTACCACCATCATCATATAATTATCCCTCCAAGTCAGCTTTGAGGAAGGCAGAAGCGAGCAGTGAGGAGGACGACGGATCAGGAAACGAAGTCCCTAGACGCTGGCGTGTGACAAGCTGTCATATTCACGCAGAGGTGGGATCGCGGTGCCGGGGTAGGACCGCTCCGTCCACTGCCAACTTGGGCAGGAGAGCTGAGGGTGCGAGCAGGGGAGGGCTGTTGAAAGTGATGGGCTTAGAACCATACTTTCCTCGTAACGGCCACAGAGACTGACTTACAACTGAAAGGAGTGGACCCAGCTTTGACAAAAGGAAACAGAAACCTACGATGAGTAAGGAGATTGTCAGAGAGTGCCTGATTGCTCTAAAAACTTGAGGTTTCTGGACTGAAGGAAATGCTCCTCAGGATCCTGAGAAGCACTGTGAATTCTTGTCGGTTAATTCAATGGACATTTTTCTTTTGAGCATCTTCCGTGGGCCAGCCCTGAGTTATAGCCCCCTCCCTCAAAGAATCTGCAGTTCAGGAGGGAAAGCTGACGTGTGCGCACGTGTTAGAATGTGGGTCAGATGTGAGGTTAGCCCTGGAGGAGGACTGATGAGCTCTGTGTGGGGCTGTGCGGGGAAGCTTCACACCACAGAGGTGGCTCTGCCGGGGGCTTCGGAGGATGAAGAAGTCACGGGGCCTTGGCGGCCCGGGGTGTGTTCTGAGTGCAGCGAGCCACTGTTTGGAGGCTTCAAGCAGGGGAATGGTGTGATCCCCTCTAAAATGAACTCTGGCTGCTGTGCTGAGAATAAATGGTGGCAGGGGGCAGGCAGAGACAGGGAGACCAATTAAAGGGCTGTGACAGTGGCCGGCAAGAGGTGGTGGTGGCTTGAGATGGGGAAAGATAGGCAGATTGGGAACGTTCTGGAGGTAGAACTGCTCAGACCGGCTGATGGAGGAGATGGAGAGGGGCAAGCGAAGAGGAGCCAAAATGATTCCATGTAACTAGGTATGGGAACAAGTGGGCCACTTACCCTGCTACTAGCACTAACATGAGTATTAATAATACGAATTCTGAGCAAGCAAGATGTCCCTTCCCAGGGGCGGCCACACAGTCCCGCAAATAGAAGGAAAACCAGAAATTCAGAGGGAAGGAGACATAGCCTGATAGCAGCAGACTTGGAGAAGTTGGGGCATTCCAGTTGGCAGCGGTAGGAGTCACGCTGTGGGACACTGACCACCTCTGACAAGGCGGAGGGGACTTCTGAGAGCACGGGCCCCCCACGATTTCCCTAGAGTGAGACTTCAGCTCAAGATGGTGGCTGAACACACACACGACTGTCAGTTCCCTTCCTAAAGGCAAAACTCACAGGGACAAAGCAAACAGGAGGGAAAATAATGGCCACACAATTCTGAATGCTAAAAAGCAGATGGATAATGATATCCAATTTATAGGAACCAAAAAAGCTAAATTTTAAGTATGGCATAGGAAAAGTTGAGACGCCGGACACACCACAGAACCACAAAGGGCATAGGAGTGAACAGCAACCGGGGCCCCTGGAGTGAGGGTGAAGCTGGGGTGATAAACAGCAGGGTTGGATGAAACTCTTTTTTAAAAGAGTTAGACCCACCAGATCCCCGTCCATGCCACACAGCTGGTGGCTACCCCTCACACGTTAGGCAGAAGTCCTGATTTCCTGGAGGAGGTAAGGGACCGGGAGACACCAGGTCTGGTGAGGGCAGGGGAAACTACCAAAAACAGAGGGCTCAACAACAGTTACCTCTGAACGCTGAGACGCCAGCCTTCACCCCTGCCCAGCTGGGGATGCTGCCAGCCAGGCCCACACCCTGCAGGCAGGCAGTTGGAAGATTCTTCCTGGACCACATGACCAGCCCAGGAACAAAAATCTAAAGACACTGCCATGAAGAGGTTCTCCACAAATCAACCCATGAGACCACCCAGTGGAGAAAGCTTGCTGGACAGTCCCCCACGGGCACCGTTGGGACCCACAGCCAAGGACCACGAGACATTGGAGAGAAGCCTGGAATAGCAAACAATGAGACTCAAGGCAGAAGTAAGGAAAAAGACAAAAAACTTGCAGGAAACAAATTATGACAGTTAAAAGAAATTGGACCAGGAAACAAGAACAGAATGCTATTGAAGGAACATTCTGAGAACAAAATTAAAATGAAGAAAAAGGAGAAGGAAGGGAACAGGAGATTAGTAAGGAAAAATAAAAACATTATAGCAGAATCTTTTTTCAGAAATTTTTAAAATAAAAACTCAAAGGAAGGGTGGAAAGATAAAGTCGAGGAAAGCTCCCAGAAGGTAGAACAAAAGGACAAAGTGAGGAGAAATAGGAGAGAAGGGATTTTTGAAAATTAGAAGACCAGTCCAGGAGGTCCAATACCAATTTAATGAGAGTCAGTAAGAGAAAACCGGGAAACAGTGAGAAAAAACATTAAAGAAACAATTCAAGAGAAGTTCTCAGGACTGAACAATATCAGTTTCCAGACTGAAACTGGCCCACCGAGTGTCCAGCACACTCTGAGGCACATGCAGCATTGGAAAGTCTCATAACACTGGATTCTAAGGAAAGATCCTAAAATCTTCAAAGCAAATGATAGATTATAGCCTGTGTCAGGGGTCCCCAAGACCATGTCCAGGTACAGTGAGTGATTCTCCAGGAAAACTCCCAGGACTCGGTGTAGAGTCATATAGCTGTGGTTTATTACAGTGAAAGGACATAGCACAGTCAGCAAAGGGAAAATGTGCCTGGGGTGAAGTCTAGGAGAGACCAAGCACAAGCTTCCAGAAGTCCTTTCCCTGTGGGGGTCACGCAGGACGTGCTTAATTCCTCCCTTGATGAGTTGTGACAACACATGTGAAATGTCGTCTACCAGGGATGCTTGTTAGAGACTCAGCATCCCGGGATTTTACCGGAGGCTGGTCATGTAGGCACCTTCAGCCTGGTACACACCTAGACTCCCAGAAGGAAAACAAATATTCAGTGTAAACCACACTGTTGGTACAAACATCACAGGCACAGTAAGTTGCTCTTAGTTCTGGGGATGCTGGGAACCCTCCCCAAATCCAAGGTCCTAGATGCCAACCAAGGGCCACCTTCAAGCAGACTTTCCAAGGATAGCAGTCAGGCTTGCCATGTGAACTCTTCTGCATACAGATGGATCAGAATGATGTTCTATTTCTCAGCAGCAATGCTGCAAACTAGAAGCGATGGAGCAAGGTCTCCAGAGTCCTGAGGAGAATTAGAGTTGTGTCAGTGAAGCGTGAGGGCAGAGTTTTCAGACATGCAAAGCTTCCAAAAATGTATCACCCCATCCCTTCTTTCTTGGAAAGCTACTAGAGATGTTGCTCTACCAAAATGAAGGCATAAACTGAGGAAGAGGATGACATGGGATCCAATACAAGAGAGACAGAGGTGAATGGATTTCCCAGATGATGGAGAAGGAAGGCCCTAAAGTAATGGCTCTGCATCAGGCCTAGAGGTCACCAGTCTGGAGAAGAGAAGGCCCAGAGGCTCTGGGAGAGGCTCCCTCAGGATGATGAAACTGATGAAAGTGATTGACCACACAGAAAAGAAGTTACAAACTGAGAGTTAGGACCACTGAAAAAACATGGCAATTATTAACTCCAGGAAAAACAAAGTGGTGTAGGAAAAAGAAAGCAGTCAGGGCTTGTCTGTCAAGAGCATTCCCATAATAACAAACACTGAATGCTTATCTGGCCAAAATGATGATTATAATTATTAGAAGGGTGATGGAGGGACTGAAATTATACATTGGCAGGGGGAGGGGAACGGTGAGGTGGGGGAACAGGTTGTAAATGTGAAAGAGAGCTAAACCTTCATCTTCTATAGTGGGAAGTCAATATGTAATAGGAAATACCTAAGACTGAAACACCAGGAAGTAGCAATATAAGCGTCGTATTTAGAGTCATGAAGTAAAATTCCAAAAGAATCCATTAAAAGAATGGAAAGTGGTTGCCTCTAGGGAGCAGGACATTGGAGGGAGGTGGGGTTGGGGAGTGCTATTGTTCGTAAAAATCTTGTAGAACAATTTGAGTCTTTTAGTCGTTGATAGAAGTAAAAATATTTAATTTTTCATTTAGATATAAATTCAAAACAAGCACAAGAGGGAAGAGAGGAAGAGAAAGGAAGGAAAAGCTATAGGGAGGAGGAGAGAGAGAGAGAAGGAAGGAGGAGAGGGAGGGAGCTGAAAAGATGGACAGTCACACTGTCTGTGCTCCGGCCAGGCCACCCTTCCTGTTCCAGGCACCACCCTTCCCAGCCATGAGCTCCTCCCTGTAAGAGGAGCGAGGATCTGGGAGACCAGGCACAAATCTGGTGCTCAGCTTGGACACGGAAAAGTCAGGATTGTTGATGGTCAAGTGCCAGAGTATGGTGGAGGCTCTACATATTGGGTGATGATGAGAAAAATGAACTTTCATCCCTCTTCAGTCCTGCAGCTCATCAAGTCTCAGAAGTTTCTGAACAAGTTAGTGATTTTGGTGGAAACAGAGAAGGAGAAGACCCTGCGGAAGGAATATGTTTTTGCTGACTCCAAAGTAAGTGACGACAAACCACTAAGGTGGGCCGAGAGGGGGGTGAGGGATGCACAATTTCTGAGGCTCGCTGCGTGCCTGGAAGTCGGTACCATGGGCTCACTCAGCTCTCAGAACCCATTTCCCACCTGGGAAAGCCAAGCGCAGGAAGCTGAGGGGCTGCGTTCCAGGCCGGCTGGGATTCAAGCATCACAGCCCCATCCTCTCCCTTTGCTACCACGCCTGCCCCTGAGAGAGTGCATCCTTTATCATCCATGTCTTACTAGCCCTGAGCCCCACTGGGGGGCTTTGAACTTCCCCGGGATGCACCCGGAGGCCCTCAGGGGCACCCCAGATTTAAATCTGAGCCTCAACCAGCGCTCCCTCCATTTCTACACTTTGCCCCACTCTGCAGAAGTGAGAGTCCCTGCCAGGCCTGGCTGCTGGAATAAGAGGTGGGTGAGCAGATGGAGAAACCTGGGATCTAGGTGTTGTGGTGGGCCTCTGTACAGACGGTGTCTCTGTGACCTTATCCCTCACTTCAGACATGCCAACCGGGGGCTGAAACCCACCCTTGCGGCCCTGCTGTTTATCCTGCAGTGTACAGCTCGGATGAGGCAGGGCACAGAGAGCTCCCAGCACGTGAGGTGTTGGCAAATTGTGTCGGCACCATGGCTGAGGGACAGGGCTTCTATCATAGGCTCACAGGGGCAGCCCCATTGAGTGCTGGGACCCAGCTCTTTCTACCTGTGTGGCAGGGGTGGGCTGCTGGGAGGCCAGTGGGGGGTCCAGGGGTGCCCAGAAGTGGCTGAGAGGGTGAAAAGGACTGGGAGGAATGATAGAGAAGGAACTGGGAAAAACAAGGGAGTGGGGGCCAGACAGGTGGGGGGAGGCAGAAACCTGGCTGGGCATCGTGCCGGGCACATGGGCAGAGGTCCAAAACCCAGTTCTGCTCATTGCCGCAAGCTCAGAAGGATGAGGCACAGCAGTAAACCGAGGCACTGAATATTGAGCCATTTGTAACTAAAAGCAGGTTTCCATAAAGACAGCCATCACAATTCTTCGTGAGCTGCTTTCTTCAGAGGGAACTTAGATTTGCAATTAGATTGGATCATATGAAATTGCCATCTACATAGGTCTGAGACAGTCAAACATTGGTAATTTCATATGGCGCAGCCTAAAACTCTGGGGCATGCTTGTTTGGTCACCCTGCCCTATTGAACTGTAAGCTACGAGAGGGCCACGTCTACTTTGTGCCCTACTGTGTACCCAGGACAACTAAATGAAGACTATTAAGAAGGCTACGACAGCCTTTGTGTGTTCTTTCCTTTTTAATTAGTTTCTTTCATTTAAATTTTCTTTCATTACATAAGTAATCTAATTCTCGTTAGTGAAAAAGTATACAAATAAACAAAAAGCTTAAAATAGAAACACCCCTATACCACTAGTAATCCTCGGACTCTATCTTTCAGGATGGTTTTTGTTTGTGTTTTTTTAATACAAATGCAGTGGTGCTGTTCATAGTGTTTTGTCAACTGGTTTTCCATACTAAACAATGTATCTTGATCATCTACCCTTGTTGATGAAGTACTTCTGCCCCCCAATTTTTAAAACCTATAGGGCTTCCCTGGTGGCGCAGTGGTTGAGAATCCGCCTGCCGATGCAGGGAACACGGGTTCATGCCCCGGTCCGGGAAGATCCCACATGCCGCGGAGCGGCTGGGTCCAATTCTAACTTTAGGATGCACAGTGCATTGTTAAATACAATTCACACTAGAATATAATATACTTAGTAATAGGGAAATGCATAGTATTGAGCAGTTTAAAACTTCTCAGAGGGCTTCCCTGGTGGCGCAGTGGTTGAGAATCCGCCTGCCGATGCAGGGAACACGGGTTCATGCCCCGGTCCGGGAAGATCCCACATGCCGGGGAGCGGCTGGGTCCGTGAGCCATGGCCGCTGAGCCTGCACGTCCGGAGCCTGTGCTCCGCAACGGGAGAGGCCACAGCAGTGAGAGGCCCGCACACCACACACACACACACAAAAAAAAACCTATGGTCTTCTAGCATATGGATGACCCTTAATACAGTTAGTAATTCATCTCCTAAGATTGGACACGAAGGTTTCTAATATTTTCTGCTGCAGTCCCCATGATGTGGTCGGGTCTTCGAACAGTCCCTGATTCTTTCCTTAGAGTCAGGTCCTTGCAGTGGAAGGGCTGGGTCAGAGAGAAGCCGGTCTCTTAAGAGCTCGGACGCGAATTTCCAGATGGCTCTCCTGGAAGTCCACACTGGTCTGCGCTCCCCTCACTTTTCTCGAAGCTGACCAGTCCTTTGAAAGTATCATGTGCAGGGAGGCAGAGGCCTGTCTGAGTCTGTCTGCCCTTCAATCCCTAGAAGAGAGAAGGCTTCTGCCAGCTCCTCCAGCAGATGAAAAACAAGCACTCGGAGCAGCCAGAGCCCGACATGATCACCATCTTCATCGGCACCTGGAACATGGGTGGGTCCGCATGCCGCCCCGCCTCCAGGCACCTCCCCTGGGGTTCTGCTTTGCTGCCTCAAGCATCCTTGCCTGTCTCCCCCCCACCCCCAGTCCCGAGACCTGGGTACCCATCCTGAGACAAGGGGTAAGAGAAACAAGGCTTGGGATTCTCATACCCCAAGTGCAGCTGAAATGGGTTACGTTGCTTGTCGAAACTGGAAAGTCTGAATATATGGGTGAAGAGGCTCTTGGGCACCTGCCAGCCTTGGGCAGCTTGCCAAGGGGCTTCAGTCCTGGAAGGAAGAACTCCCTTTTTGATTTGGGCTGCCAGGTTTATTGAGCAAGAAAGAGAAAGAGAGATGATGCCCAGCTGAATTTGAATTTCATATAAACAACAAATTATTTTTTAGTATAGGTGTTTAGCTAGAAATAAATACATACATACTAAATATATACTATGCTAAATATATATACTATATCTATTTACATACTAATATATACTAAGTATATATCATATACTAAATATATAAATATATTATACTGAATATAAATTATACTAAATAATTATTTAGTATAACTATTTGGCTAGAGGTAAGCGCAAATATACACCAAATAGGCATTGTACTAAATATACACAGTATATACTTAGATGCTAGTACAAACGTTTATACTAATATGAATTACACTAAATAATTATTTAGTGTAAATATTCAGCTAGAAATTTTTTAAAATTAAGTAGATACAGAATGTCTAGTTAATTTACATTTTAGACAAACAGTTATTGCATGGGACATACTTATTCTAAAAATTATCCATTGTTTATCTGAAATTTGAACTTGACTGGGCATCTGTCTCGCCTACTTTGTCTGGAGCGGAGTCATGACCACCTCCCAATGCAGCACAGTGTCACCCAGCAGCCCCCCGGGAGGAAGAGGCTGAGCAGAGACCCTTCGTGGAGGGGGACGGGGACAATCCGAAACAGAAACGCAACATGGGACCGCTGGCCTGTCGCTTGGTGGAGGCTGGGCTGGCGTCCCAGGAGGGAAGTCAGGAGAGCTGCCCACCCCGATTCCACCAGACCCAGCCTCCCCAGACCTTCATGCCCAGAGATTCCAGGGGCCGCGGCAGTGCTGAAGTAGAACCCTTGCCCAGTTCCTGTGTCCTTCTCTCCCCACCAGTGTTTCTTACTGGCCGCCTGATTTCCTCAGCTCTCACGCTTGGGGGTTCACGCACGTGGGCACCGGCCCCTTCCCGTTTTTCCCTCTGCGAGCCTGGACGTCTCAGATTTGGCTGGGCGCGGTTCAGGCCGTCCAGGGGCACAACTGCAGGGGGTGCCCTTCACACGGCATGGAAGGAGCTGGCCAGGGCCCTGCCTCACCAGGGCAGCATGCGAGGGTCTCCCCGAGCAGAGACCACCAGGTCCCAGGGTTTGTGCTCCCATCCTAAGCCACAGTGGGAGCAGAGCTCGGCGGCAGTCAGGTCACTCCAGTTCTTGGCTTCTTGGCACTTGTGAACCAAGAAAGTTATCTCTTTGAGAAAAGAGTTTACTCAACCTCCAAGGGCATTTTGAGGGAAATGAATCTTTATCATCATTTCTTTATTGAGCTGTTTCAGCTCAGCTTTTGAAACGGCACTAGGTGGGCCTCCACGCTCTTCCATTTCTCTGGCTAACTCCCGCACATCTCTTGGTTTTCGGCTGAGCTCTCTCTTGTGCAATGAAGGCACTGTTGTCTCGTAACCATGGGTTAGAAGCCTCCATGCTAAACTTGTCAGCCTACAGCGTTCTCTCACCACCAATGGAACGTAAACTCCTCGAGGCCCGTGTCTCAGTTATCACTAAACCCCAGAGACTAGGACAGCGTCTGACATCTTGTGCTACTAGTTCAAGTTACGGAATCTTCAGGTGTCTTCTAGTCTTTGAAACTTAACTTTATCTTTACAAAGAAATGTAACTGAGGGAATTACCTGGCAGTCTAGTGGTTAGGACCCCACACCTTCACTGCTGAGGGCCCAGGTTCAATCCCCGGTCAGGGAACTAAGATCCCACAAGCTGTGCAGCGCAACTGAAAAAAAAGAAAGAAAGAAAAAAAAAGGTGTTGCTTTAAAACATCAGTATTAAAAAAAAAAAAACTAAAAGAAAAAAGTAACTGAGTTCTCACCCTCCCTTACATCCTGGGGGATGATAGTACCTAGTTCTTTAAGGTGTATTTCGCTGGGGGAACTGAATGGTTTCCAGTGACTATGTGAACCTCTCCCACCCCCCACGTCGGTTTTGAATTCTCCTGATGTACCTCTGACTCACTTGGTATTGGGTTTTGCTGTTGAAGGTAACGCCCCCCCTCCCAAGAAGATCACGTCCTGGTTTCTCTCCAAGGGGCAGGGAAAGACGCGGGATGACTCTGCTGATTACATCCCCCATGACATTTACGTGATCGGCACCCAGGAGGACCCCCTGGGAGAGAAGGAGTGGCTGGAGATACTCAAACATTCCCTGCAAGAAATCACCAGCATGACTTTTAAAACAGTGAGCAGTGGCCACAGTCCTGGGTGGGACTCCGGGGCAGTGGGGCGGGCAAGTCAGGAGCACCTCAGAAGCAAGAATGTGCTCGGTGGTCCCCCCGCTTCCAGGGCCAGAGAGGCGCACCTGTATCCAGAAATTAATGGGGTCCGTGAGCATTGCTCATCACTGGGGTCCTCCCTCTTCCCTGCCTGAGCTTGGAGGTCATCTTTACTTCATCGAAATCTCATCTTTAAGACACTTTGTCTCATCTGTGAGGCATCCTTAGGAGTCCCCCAAAGTGTAGGGACTACAGACAGGGCGCCCCACACCTGGGGCGAGGGATGGGTGTGAATCTCTTGCTCTGGGGTCAAGCACTGTGTCCTGGCCCGGGGTCACAGCCTGTCCTCCCCGCCAGGTCGCCATCCACACCCTCTGGAACATCCGCATAGCGGTGCTGGCCAAGCCAGAGCACGAGAACAGGATCAGCCACGTCTGCACCAACAACGTGAAGACGGGCATCGCCAACACGCTGGGTGAGCAGGGGGGCTGTGTTCCTCGTAAGCTCGCTCCCGCCGACACTCGCGCGTCCGTCCCACCTGGGACGGGTGGGCCTCCCGGCCTAAACGCGCTCGGGGTCTACGCCAGTGCCTCTGGGGATCTGGCAGAACGCGGGTTCCGACTCGGTACGCCTCGGGGGAGCCCGACATTCTGTGTTTCCAACGAGCTCCCGGGTGGTGTCAGCACTGCTAGCGCACGCACCCTACCTTGAGTGTCACGGACCGAGGACAGGGGTTGACAGACATGCTGTGAAGGGCCAGGTAGTAAGTATTTTAGGCTTTTCAGCCCACGAGCAACTCCTCAGCCCTGCCGCTGACACACGAGAGTAGCCACAGACAGCAGGAACACGAATGAGCGCGGCCGTGTTCTAGAAAACTGTATTTACGAACAAGTCATGGGTTCAGTTTGGCCACAGACTGTAGGTTATGATCCCTGGTCTAGATCTAGACAGACTCAGGTTGGAGGTGGAAACATTGGTATCAGCCGTGAGCCTGTGGGGACCAGTCAGGGTGCTTCGAGAATTGAAAACAGCAGAGGGCTGCATGCCTGTGAGTGTGTGTCTGTCAGTCTGTGTGTTTGTGTGAGTCTGTCAGTCTGTCAGTCTGTGTGTGTCTCTATCAGACTGTGTGTGTGAGTCTGTCATTCTGTGTGTGTGAATCTGTCAGTCTGTGTGTGAGTCTGTGTGTGTGTGTGTGTGAGTCTGTCAGTCTGTGTGTCTGCCTGTCTGTGAGTCTGTCACTGTGTGTGTGAGTCTGTCAGTCTGTGTGTGTGTTTGTGTGAGTCTGTCAGTCTGTGTGTGTGAGTCTGTCAGTCTGTGTGTGTGAGTCTGTCCGTCTGTGTGTGTGTGTGTCTGTCTGTGTGAGTCTGTCACTGTGTGTGTGTCTGTGTGTGTGTCAGTCTGTGTGTGTGTGTGAGTCTGTCGGTCTGTGTGTGTCAGTCTGTCAGTCTGTGTGTGACTGTGACTGCGTGAGGGCAGGTGCACCCACACGGGGGCCGTGGGTGGAGCTGAGGGCGAGGTCAGCGGTTTCTGGTGGCTGGTGTCAAGGACAGGACAGAGCCCCAGAGGTAAGAGGAAACAGAATAACTGCTGGCCTTGAACGTGAAAAGCTCTCAGCCTTTCTGCTGACAAACCGCAGGCTGCCCGCGTCCACGCCCACCTGCCCTCCTTCCTTCCTGTGGCAGCTGCCCTGCTCTGCAGCCCACGCCCTCCGCTGCCCAGGAACCTCCCCTAGTCCTCGATCCCCGGCTGCCTGGGCTGCCCGCCCCTCCCACCAGCCCTTCCCAGCGTGCAACGCGCTCCGGCCGCCCGCCACGAGGCAGAAGCGCGCCTCGGCCGGCTTCCCGCGGCCGCCGCCCCAGCCCTGGCTCCCGGGATGGAGCCGAGTGTGCCCCTAGCCCCCCAGCACGGTGCGGGGCCCGGGCTCCTGAGCA
The DNA here is from genome assembly GCF_002837175.3 of Physeter macrocephalus. Classification (NCBI taxonomy): domain Eukaryota; kingdom Metazoa; phylum Chordata; class Mammalia; order Artiodactyla; family Physeteridae; genus Physeter; species Physeter macrocephalus. Next base: position 132,004,367 of record NC_041215.1, on the reverse strand, counting down.
CCGCACGCGGCGGCCTGCTCCCGCCGACAGACGGGCGGCAGGACGCTTCCGGGCGTGAGCGGCTGGCAAAGCGCGAGTGGCGGGGACTAGAGCAGATCCGTGCTACCTGAGACGGCGTCCAGGGGCCTCCCTGACAGCGGGGCATTGGGACCCAAGTCCAAGGGCAGAGGAAGGGCCCGCATGGGAGGGGTGTGCCACGCAGCGGCAACAGCGAAGCCAAGGCCCCGTGGTCCCTGGGCTCAGCTCTAGTGGGTGCTGGGACAAGGCCAGAGAGGGAGGCAGGAGGCCTGGGCAGTCGGAGGGCAGCTTGGAGGTGGAGGAGTTCCCCTGTACAGTCCCTCGCTGCTTCCCCTCCCCCACCCCCTGGGGCTGCTCTCCCCCCTTACCTCCCCCAGAATGGCTCCCAGACATGGCAGCACAGGGCAGGAGCTCAGTGAGTGCTGGCTGCCTGGTGGAAGGTCTACGACCTTGTACCCTGTGCAAGGCCGTGTGCTAAATGCTTTCCGACTATTACTTAATACAGGCGCCCCGTGCGGGCAGGGACTGTCATTAGCCCCATTCGCAGACAGGGCTCTGGAGGCTGCAGTGCTGTTCCCTAACCTGTACGAGGCCCTGTGACAAGGAAGTGGTGGGCAGGGATTTAAACCCAGGCCGCACCGCAGGGTGGGGAGAAAGCTGAGAGGAGGGGCCTCCTGGGGGCGAGGGGAGCAGGGCTGCCTCACTGCCAGGGGCAGTGGGGTGGGGGTCAGCGGGGGGCGGCTCGGCCACTGGCTGGGCTGTGGCTCCCCTGAGTCCCGAGGGGTAGAGCCGGGTGATCTCCAGGGCCCTTGTGCTATCCAGCCCAGGCAGAATGTCAGCCACCTGGGTGGTTTTAAATTTTGAGTACCAAATTCAAAAAAGGAAAAGGAAACAAGGGAAGTCAATTTTAATAGTATATCTTATCAAACCTCATACGTTCAAAATATTACCATTTCAATAGGTATTCAATATAAAAATTTATGTGATATTTTACAGTCCGTCTTTCTTACCGAGGCTTACAATTCCGATGTGTCTTTTACACTTTTACATCTCACTTTGGGCCTGTACATCTCAAGTGCTCAGTACGTACGGCTCACAGATGCCGTGATGGGCGGAGCAGGTTCCCAGACTTCGGCATGTGTCAGAACCACCTAGAGCAGGGTTGGCAGACTTTTCCTCCAAAAGGCCAGAGAGTAAATATTTCAAGCTTTGCAGGTCATGCGGTCTGTGTCATAATTACTGGACTCTCTCTAGGGGTGTAACTGTGTTCCAATAAGACGTTATTTATAGACTCTGAAATTTGAATTTCATACAATTTTAATGTGTCACAAAATATTCTTCTTTTGATTTTTCCCCAACTGTTTAAAAACATAAAAACCATTCTTAGCTGGTGGTGGGTCAGTGTCTGCCTAACCCCTGTCCTAGAGGACTTGTTAGACATGGATTACTGGCTCCCACTCCTGAAGCTCTGATTCAGCAGGTCCAGGGCGCAGCCTGAGATGTGTACCCCCAGCAAGTTCCCAGGTGGTGCTGATGCTGTTCTGGGGAACATACTCTGAGGACCACTGGTCTCAGTGTGGGTTTTGGTCTCTCCAGGAAGCTGGAGTTAGCTGGTGGAAGGTCACCACCCGCTGCCCCCCAGCCCTGGTCTCCTCCTTCTGAATCTCCTTCTCAAGGTTTCTGGTTCCTTTTAATGGTCCTGCTTGGGAATGTGAGAAACTAACACCCCCCCCACCCCCCACACACACACACACTTAGAGGGAGATGCCAGGAGTTAACACCTGTAGCCTCCTAAATTTATGTGATATTTTACAGTCCATCTTTCTTACCGAGGCTTACAATTCCGATGTGTCTTTTACACTTTTACATCTCACTTTGGGCCTGTACATCTCAAGTGCTCAGTACGTACGGCTCACAGATGCCGTGATGGGCGGAGCAGGTTCCCAGACTTCGGCATGTGTCAGAACCACCTAGAGCAGGGTTGGCAGACTTTTCCTCCAAAAGGCCAGAGAGTAAATATTTCAAGCTTTGCAGGTCATGCGGTCTGTGTCATAATTACTGGACTCTCTCTAGGGGTGTAACTGTGTTCCAATAAGACGTTATTTATAGACTCTGAAATTTGAATTTCATACAATTTTAATGTGTCACAAAATATTCTTCTTTTGATTTTTCCCCAACTGTTTAAAAACATAAAAACCATTCTTAGCTGGTGGTGGGTCAGTGTCTGCCTAACCCCTGTCCTAGAGGACTTGTTAGACATGGATTACTGGCTCCCACTCCTGAAGCTCTGATTCAGCAGGTCCAGGGCGCAGCCTGAGATGTGTACCCCCAGCAAGTTCCCAGGTGGTGCTGATGCTGTTCTGGGGAACATACTCTGAGGACCACTGGTCTCAGTGTGGGTTTTGGTCTCTCCAGGAAGCTGGAGTTAGCTGGTGGAAGGTCACCACCCGCTGCCCCCCAGCCCTGGTCTCCTCCTTCTGAATCTCCTTCTCAAGGTTTCTGGTTCCTTTTAATGGTCCTGCTTGGGAATGTGAGAAACTAACACCCCCCCCACACACACACACACACACTTAGAGGGAGATGCCAGGATGAGTTAACACCTGTAGCCTCCTCCCTCAGCCCTGCCGAGAACCCCAAGGTTGCTGGCCGCTCATCCCATTTTCCTGTTGTCCTGGAGGAATCTCGGCCCCCAGTCCCTACCACCTGTCCCATCTCCCACCCCAGATAAAGCTGTTCTGCTTTCTTCCTTGGCCTCCACTTTCCCACAGCGGCTCTCTCCCTCCTGACGAATGACATTGCTTCACCTTGATTTCCCGCCACTTGACAGCTTTGCCTGTTTGATGCTCTGACTTCTTCCTCCCCCTCCCTTTAGGGAACAAGGGAGCCGTGGGGGTATCGTTCATGTTCAATGGAACCTCCTTGGGGTTTGTCAACAGCCACCTGACTTCCGGAAGCGAAAAGAAACTCAGGTAATGGAGCTCATCCCCCAGGAGCAGGGATTGGGGTTATTTTCCCAGACAGACCTCAAACCCTAAACACCATAAGGATGGCTCAGCCCTCTGCTGGGACCCTGTCCGGTCGGCCTCTAAGGGCTTTTCCTGTGTTCTCATCAAAGGCAGCTACGGCTACATCCACGTATGGCTGAATCTTGCCTAAAGGACGGAACAGACATTTCCTCGTGTCACTAACCCAGCAGACACCTAAACACCACTCCATTTCTCAAGGGAAAACCTCATCTGGGCTGCCCTTACAGATGAAAGCGCATTTTGCCTGTTGGTGGCCCAGCCATGCACACGGCCATCTAGAAGACTGATGATTCCGAGTCCCTACGGAGCGGATGCTCCCGGGGCCCCACCCTGCGTTCCCATTTCAACCCAGGGGCTGCATAAGCGTGGTTTGCTACCACAGGGCTGGAGATTTCAGTCTCACTCCCCGACCTGTCCCCTCTGACTTCCCGGCACGGGCAGTAGGGAACCAATGCCCCCGTGCTAAGCTGGCTGCTTTTTTGTTTAATTAGGCGAAACCAAAACTATATGAACATTCTCCGGTTTCTGGCTCTGGGAGACAAGAAGCTGAGCCCCTTTAACATCACTCACCGCTTCACCCACCTCTTCTGGCTCGGGGATCTCAACTACCGCGTGGAGCTGCCCATCTGGGTGAGGGGCCGTCCTCCTGGGGCTGGGGGTGCGCGGGGCAGAGGGTCAGGGGGACACACAACCGAGCTGGGCCACGGCGGCTCCTCCTCCGGGACTCGACAGCGGTCCCGTTACGGAGCCGCTGCCTTTCTTTACGGCTGGCCTCTGCTCACGCCTACGTGCCACATAACTGTCCTGGCCACCCCTCCTCACCACCTGTCTGCCGCTCTGGTCCTCTAGCTAACCAGCAGTGGCCCCTCGACTTGCCAGTCCCAAGTCCCCAGGAAAGGCTGAAGTCTGCAGAGACCAGCTCCGTTTTCTCCCCAAATCACGGGTCACTGGGCAGCCTAAGGAAGGCATTCCTGAAGTTGGATGCCCATCCAATGAGCAGCAGTCAGAGGGGCCACATGGCACAGGTGGCCTTGCTCACTCAGGGAGGGCAGAAGATTCCCTGTAAAGGGAGTGGGCAGGCATGGCCCCTGGACACACCTGGAGCGAGACTCGGTTGCTCCTGAAAGATGGGGCAGAGGCCAGGCATGGGAGGAGAACCGTCTTCCCCTTGTGTACCAGGAATACTTTGGCACTGCTGTCTGTGAGGGGAGAGGGGACGGCAGACGCGGACCTGATTTTACAGGGGGAAGAGGCTCCTGGAGCACAAGCGGCCTGAGAAAATGGCCTTGGGTCGGTTACAGGCCTCTGACAGTTGGGACTGAGCTCGGGCCTTCGGACTCCCCTCCCAGATGTTTGCTCAGGCCTCCCACGTCCCTCGGCCTCCTCGGCCTGTCGCTGCCACAGCAGCTTTTAGGGCCCGTCTGTGCCCACCTCCCTGTCCCCGGCCGCTCCCTCCCTCACAGGAGGCTCCTCGGGAGCTTTCCTTCTCTCCCTCCTGACTGAGCAGGCAGAGGGGAAAGGGCTGGACAGAGGCCCCATGAATCCTGACCCTTCACAGTTTAAGGGGCTGCCCACCCATTCACTCCCCAGGAGGTTGACCAGGTGCATTCGCCAGAGCAGAGGCAACGTAAGTCTCAGGAGAGAGGACAGCTGGATTCCAAGGATGGCACACCCCACCGATATCACACCGGCTCTCGGAGTCCGAGCCCAGATCACGGAGGCCCCATGCCCATAGCTTCGGGGGCTGGGGTTTCAGATCCTTTCATGGCTTTACAACAGGCTGTCTCACAGAGAGAACAGACAGTAAGGGAGACATACCTACCCATCTAGGGAAGCCTTATAAAAATGATGCTAGAAGTTGGTACACAAAAATAGTATCCCTCTGTGAAGTTAGAATAGCCAGGAGCTTATGTTACTGAGTTGATATTTCACTACGATTGCAGGGTTGTCCGTATAAAACGGTTGAGTGTAAATGAGCGCCAGCCCAGCGTCCCTGGGACCAGGGTCTAGTGCAGCTGCGGGGACTCGGGTCCTGGCGCGCCAGGCAGGAAGGTGGCGATGTGCCTCTTACCATGTTGGTGAAAGGGTTGTCTCACCAGTGGCTTGGCCGTGTCTTTGCTCCAGGAGGCAGAAACCATCATCCAGAAGATCAAGCAGCAGCAGTATGCAGACCTCCTGTCCCATGACCAGCTGCTCATGGAGAGAAAGGAGCGGAAGGTTTTCTTGCACTTCGGTGAGAACCGCCCTCCTTCTCTCGCGGGCCCTCTCCCTCCAGCGTTCTGTCTCCCCTTTTCCCAAGTATCCTCACCGGGGGAAGGATTATGCCTGGAAAAGAGGGAAACTTGGCCAGACATGAAACATGGGAAATCAAAACTGAAACCGTGGTTTTGTTTGGTTTCAGAGGAGGAAGAAATCACATTCGCTCCCACTTACCGTTTTGAAAGACTGACTCGGGACAAATACGCCTACACTAAGCAGAAAGCCACAGGGGTGAGTCCTCTTCCCTGCCCTCCGTCTGCACCCCCCTGCACACCTCACCCCTCTTCTGTCAGTTCCCATAAAGGTGAACGGGAAGTGAAGAGCACCCTCATCCACTAGGTAACAAAAAAAGAAATAAAACTAGAAATCATTTGTTGATCGTGTCACAGAGCAAAACCCTCCCCTAAGGAGAGGCTGGGCAACCAGACATGCACACTGCAAGGAGTTGCCTCATGACGCTTCTGTCCGTGTGTGTGCGCGTGTGTGCGTGCGCGAGTGTGTGTCTGTGTGTGTATATGTGCCACATCTTCTTTATCCATTCATCTGCTGATGGACACTTAGGTTGCTTCCATGTCTTGGCTATTGTAAATAGTGCTGCTGTGAACACTGGGGTGCATGTATCTTTTTGATTTAGAGTTGTCTCCGGATATCTGCCCAGGAGTGGGATTGCAGGATGATATGGCAACTCTACTTTTAGTTTTTTAAGGAACCTCCATACTGTTCTCCATAGTGGCTGTATCAATTTACATTCCCACCAACAGTGTAGGAGGGTTCCTTTTCCTCCACACCCTCTCCAGCATTTATTTGTAGACTTTTGATGATGGCCATTCTGACCAGTGTGAGGAGATACCTCATTGCAGTTTTGATTTGCATTTCTCTAATAATTAGTAGCGGCCATGGCTCACGGGCCCAGCCGCTCCGCGGCATGTGGGATCTTCCCATACCGGGGCGCGAACCCGGTTCCCCTGCATCGGCAGGCGGACGCGCAACCACTGCGCCACCAGGGAAGCCCAGCTTTTTTGATATTAGGCTGTATGAGCTGTTTGTATATTTTGTCTCTTTTTTAAGTCCTGTACTCAAATATATTTGCTAATCTGCCAAGTCAGTCATCATTACACAAGCTTCTTTGCTGCAGGACTTATCAGAGCCTTTACAAGTTTATGAGCATGTGGTTCTCTATGGGAAAATTCATCTACCAAACTCAATTGGTCATGAAATATCAATTAATATCTTATGAGACCACTTGTGTTCCACTGAACAGTGTTTGCGGAAACTGTAATAAAGCATCCCTTCATTCTTGTTCAGCAGATATTTACCGATGACCTATGATGGGCTGGGCACTGTCCTAGGTCGTGAGAGATCAAAGATGAGTCAGATGTCTGCCCTCAGAGAGTTTGTAGTAGGAAAGACAAGGCAAGATAAATACACAACTAACTAACCAGAGATAGAATATAATGCGACGCCCAAGGCTGTGAGGAGTGGTCACAGAGGGAAATGACCATCAGGGCAGGGAAGGATCGGGGAGGCTTCTTGAAGAGGGGCCGCTTGTGGTGCCTGAAGGGTGCTTGGATTTCGACAAGACAAGGGCTGAGGGGGCCTGATCCACTTCAGGTAGAAAGAGTTGCCGGAGCAGATGCCAAGGCAGGAAATTCTGGCATCCATCCCCTTCTGGGGCCCAACCCAGGGGAGCCAGCCCCATGCCGGGTCCTGGGGGTTAGAGGTGCTGCAGTGATGAGCTTCCGTGGGGCCACTAGAGACCTGGGGAAATAGAGAGCATTCTGGGCATGACCTGGACTCAGGGGCACATGGGAGACTAGATGGAAGTGGGAGAGAAAGGCCAAGAGTTGGGGACATGCCAGAAGAAAGCAGGAGTTAGAGAAAACACACACACACACACACTGAGAGGAGGAAAGCAGACTCAGGACTGCTGCCGTGACAAGGCTGAGACCCGGGGCAGGACACCTTGTGAGGTGCCCACTGGCTGCTGTGTGCCTGGGCTCGTCTGGTTTAAAGGCACCCTCAGGGCAGGTCCCTGGGGGTACATTTGGAGGCAGTGAAGGGATGGTCTGGTTGGATTTGAATATGAGGAGAAAGAAACCGGGGCCTGAGGTGGCAGAGAGGGGGGTCCTTGATGCCAGGCAAAACGTCTTCACCTGTTTGATGGGCACCTGTTTCAGGAAGCCACTGCAAGTTCTGCTGAGGGGCTAGCAGTGTCACAGTGATACAAGAGACGATTCGTCTGTGTCGGTGTAAAGGATGAGGATGATGCAGGGGACCAATGAGGAGGCCAGTATGGAGGCCCCACCTGAGAAATAACTGGGCCTAAAGCATGGGGGGAGCCCATGAAAATGAAAGAAAAGGAGGAAAGCAGGATATGTTGATAGGTCTGATTGACGTTGATAGAAACTGTGAAATCAGAAGGCAGGGCTGGTTCGGAGGGGAAAGATAGAGCTTGTTTTCAGATTTACTGTATAACATGACTGGAAAATCCCAGAGAAAACATCCAGAAGGCAGCTGAAAACACTAGACTGATGCTAGGGCTGACTTGTAGATTTGGGAGTTGTCTGCACAGAGAAGATGGTCAGATCCATGGGAGTAGGTGAGGTCGCCAAGGAGTACATGGACGATGAAAATAGAAGAGCTGTGGACAGATTTGGGGGTCATCTCCATTGAGAGAGGAGAGGAAGAAGCAGAGACAACAAAGGAGACAGAAAAACTGTGTGTGTAAGTGGTGGGAGGACCCAGCAGGCAGCTCGCAGCATCACAGAAGCCGGGGCTGAGAGACTTGCCAGGATCAGTGGTCACCAGCATGGAATGTGAGTCAAGGAGAACGTGTGTGGTCATTGGAACCTTGCACAAGCAGCTGGACTTGGGTTCAGGGATTGGGTGGACACTAAAAGAACAGTTGACATAGAGTCTTGGAGGTGAAATCCAGACTGCAAGAGGGTAGGGTGGCTCTTTACCAAGAGTGTGCAGGTGAATCACTGGTGAAGCTTTTCAGAAATACAGATGCCTGGACCTCCTCCCCAGAGGTTCTGATGCAACAGATCCAGGGGTGGGGCCCTGCTTTCTGGGTCTTTGTAAAGCTCCACCAGTAATTCACTGGAGCAGCCGATGCTGAGAACTGCAGTGTTAAGAAGTGATAGTTTGGCAGCATCTATGAAATCTAAACATGCACCTACCCTATTCAGCATTTCCACTTTGTTGTATACCTGAGGGAAAGTAGTGCATTTGTTCACCCAACGACAGATACAAGGGTGTTGATAGCAGCTTTGTTTATAATGTCCAAAAACTGGGAACAAGCCTATTTCCATCAACATTAGAATAGATCAATGTGGCTTATACATACAATGGAGTACAACTACGCAATAAAATGAAAGAACTTATACAAGCAACAGGGTGAAGAAGGTTGAAAGAAGCCAAATGCAAAAGAGTATATACTGAATAAGTCCATTTATAAGTTCAAGAGTTGGCAAAATTAATCAATGGAGACATTACCCCCAGTAGAGTTTACCTCTCAGGCAGTATTGACAAGGAAGAGGCCTGAGGGAACCCTTTGAGATGATGGACATTTTCTATATCTTGATCTGGGTAGTGGTTAAATGGGCGTATACAAATGTAAAAGATCCTCAGGCCACACGGTATAGATTACTACACTTTACTATACGTAGGTTGTACCTCAAGTTAAAAAAGAGTAAATGGGCAGTCCAGAAGTAGAGGCAGTGGAAACAGAACATTCTTGAAAGAAACTTGGCAAAAAGAAGAAAAGAGAAAGGTAATTGAAGTCTCTTTTAGGATGAGAACTTTTATGTTTTTAGGCAGAGGAGAAAGAGCTAGAACTTAAGTGGAAAATGATATTCCTTAAGGAGGGTTGTTATCATTGCCAGTTTGCCTTGTCTATCACACCCAGTGGACATCTTGCTCACAGTGTAGCTTGGAGAGGGCTCATCCTAGTACATGTTGTTTGAAAGATTAGATGGGTATGTGGAGGGGTGGATGGATATGTGGATGGGTCAGTGGATAGATGGATGGATGGATGGATGGATGGATAGGTAGATGAGGGATGGATGTGTGAGTTGACGGGTAGGTAAGTGGATGGATGGATGTGTGAATGAGTGTGTGGATGGATGGTAAGTATATAGGTTGATGAATGGGTGCGGGGGGTAGCTGGAGTGTGTTATTAAAGTGAGTGGCTGGGTTGAATATACAGGTAGAGGGGTTCATCTGAGTCAGAAAAAAAAAGTAAGAGAATGTAAAAATACAAGAGATTCTGAAATAGTGAGGAGGGTAAGGAAGCACAGCCAGGTGAATCGATCTCATTCTAAAACAGGAGTCCAGGTGTCTGAAAGTGTGGGGCGTGGCCGTGGAGCCAGGACTTAAGGCAGGCAGAAAGGGTTTAAACCCACCTCTGGGGAAATCCTATAAACGCCAGCAGCAGATGAATCCAGGATTACAGATGCAATGCCTCGATCTCTTCTTTTACGATGTATCTTTTAAAGTAGCGTTCATTTTACAAAGCTTTGACTTTGACTTGCAGATGAAGTACAACTTGCCCTCCTGGTGTGACCGAGTCCTCTGGAAGTCTTACCCTCTGGTGCACGTGGTGTGTCAGTCCTACGGTGAGTGGCAAGTTGAGAGGTTTGACTGCCCTAAACTAAAGGACGCCAGTCTGTCCATCTGGAAAATGGGAGAACTCCCTGCATCCCCAGTCAGGTGACCTTAAAAAGGTGATGCATCCTGTCCCATCTTGGGCTGCAACAGAATAAATGTCTTCTGGTTTGGGAAACATTTGAATTATGGAGCACTTTTGAAAATAAATCTAGATTTATTTTTTGGAAAAGAGCCTATTAGGTTTGAACCATATAAAAGTGGAGTTTTCACAGATCAGAAATCATTAACTATTGGAAATTCATACGGTTCAACCAAATGCATATCATGAGTACACATACATGTTTGGGGGAGATTTAAAGATAAACTGGGTAAATTGATGACAAAGACACAAGATGCAATATTAAAATAAATAATTATGGAAAAGTTATCCAGCCCCGTTTCACCCCCGCGGAGTGGAGGTTTTGCTGCCGCCCAGTGGCCACCTTCCTGGCTCCCACCCTCTGTGGGGACCCGCAAATCCCCACGTTCAATTCAGGTCCCATAAAGTTGAACTGGTTTCCATTCTTTTCTTTTGTGCACGCCTTCTGCTGCCCAGAAGGGACCAGAGCAGCTACCCTGGGCTAGTTTAAGGCACGCACCCTTCAGTCCCCTGGCCTCTGAGCTCCGTGCCCAGGAGGGACTTCACTCCCTTTAGATGCGCGGAAAGGCAACCCACTCCCACAGCCAAGAGACTGTTCTGCTTCAAAACCTACGAAGGCCCACATGCCCACCCTCTGCACTCAGCCTCCTTGCTTGTATGTCCCCTCCTCATACCCCATCCACACCCGCACTCTCCAGGCCTGTGACCCTTCCTGCCACCGGCCATCACCCCGGTCCTCTCTCATCGCTGCCTCTGTCCCTCGTCCTGCAGCTGCACGAGCCCTGCCAATTCTGCAGTCGAGTCTGCCTTCCAGCCCCCCTCTGCAGAAATTCAGGAGAAAGGGGTGGCTTGTGGCATTACTGCTTTTTGAGCCTAAATCCGGTTTTCAAAACGACCCTATCATGGAGGTTTTTAGAAAGAAGGAGGGAGACTCGTCTGCAAGTCGCATTGAGGAGCTAGGCGGACATAGCTGCTCCCTGTCTGGGCCGTGCATGAGCGAGGGGGAGGAAAGCCAGGCCTCGCCTGGGAGGCTGCAGTGACTTCCAGGAAGGGCCAGGTTTGAAACATGAAGGGAAAGTTTGAAGAGGTAGGGAATTTTGCTAACGGTATTTCATGGCATGCTGGAGGAGGGTTTAATGAGTTGTGAGTGGGCAGGAAATTGGGAAAGAAAAGGGAATGAATGTCCAGAGCTCAGGAAATGGGGGTAAACTTTGAGCTTGAGTCTCATGGTGGTGACATCAATAGCATGTATCAGTTAGCTATTGCTGCGTAACAACTACCTTAATATTTGCTTATCATCCAGCAGGCTAGTTCAGGCTGCTGCTTCCTGGTCCTGGGATTCCCAGCTGACAGTCCCGGATGTGGAAGTACTTTTTAGGTCTCTGCTTGCCTCACATTTACTAACGTCCTAGTGGTTAAAGGAGGTCACCTGGCCAAGCCCAGACTCACTGTGGGAGGGTGGACCCACAGGGCGTGGTTATAGGGAGGCCACCTAGGTAGGAGTCCACCTCCCAGGTTTCAGGCACAGTTACTGTAGTGCTAATGCTATCACGGTCAATACACATCTAAAGTATTTTTAAGAACATTTTTTAAAACTCTTTTTGTCCACCTTTAACTTCTCCTCTTCTGTTGCCACCACAAACTTGTAGCCCCTCACTCGGCCTGACTCCTGCTCCTCCATCATCTCCTGCTTCACACAGCACCAGATCCTCACTGACTTCTTCCTGCCAATGGCCAAACATGCTTTAGACTGCTGCCCCTCCTACACCTTGCCTCCGGTCTCGGGGAAGGGATGCCCTCCTCCTTGCCTGGATAAGCTTTTCACCTGGGCCCTTTGCTCCATGCTTTCCTTCTAACCCAGTCCCAGCACCTCCACTGTCCCCAGTCCCAGCATCCCCACTGTCCCCAGTCCCAGCATCCCACTCTTTCTTCTTCTCATTCTCTTTCTCCATCCATCTCACTGTTGTTTCAAGTTGTCTTTTTGACGGTTGTTTGCAAGCGAGCAATTTTTTTTTCCTGTTTATTGGCCATCTGTATTTCTCTTGTGAATTTTCTCCCCACATCTTTGGTGGTAGAGGAGTGGTATGTTTATTTTTTCTTTGCTGATTTGTAAAACTTTATTGGGAAGGACTTATATCTGTTTACTGCCTTCTCGGTCTCCTGTGCTGTGTCTCCTTTGCCCACTGATGCTGGGCGTGTCCTGGAGTTTCATCCTCATCTCTTGTCATCCTTCATGTCTTCCCGGTAGGGCCAAAACGTCCTCGAGGCCTCTGCTTCCACCTAATGTCATGACTCCAAATCTGAAGATAAATCTCCAGCCCTGAATACCCAGCCAGACATTTCCACATGACTTATCAAAAGCACTTAGGACTCAGGATTCCTAGACCTCTGCTCTTTCTCTTACCCCCTCCAAACATGCTCTGCTGCCTTCCCTTCTCATCTAAGCACCAAGCTCCTTACAAATGTCGTCTACACTCAGTGTCTGCACTTTATCAGCTTCCACTCTGTCCCGAAATGGCACCTTCAGTGGAAGGTGCCATTTCTCACTGATGGGCTCAGTGACCCTAAATCCCCATCCCACTCTGGGCTGTGAGTGCCTCCTCAATACAACAAAATGCTTAGACCAGAAAAAAGCTCCACATTTCAAACACGCAATGATCTATATATTTTAAAACTCACAAGTCTTTAGGAAAAACTACTGCAGCCACAATTAGCCATGGAGGAGACAGGGTCCCAGTCTTTCACTGCTTTCAAGCGTGGTTATGGAAGGTCAATGGAACAACAGGTACAAAACCATGAAACTTCTGGAGGCTTCCATAAGTGCAAGTTGATTTCTGCCATGCGTTTGCCATCCTTGGCTTGACCAGAAGGGTTTCTCCTTCCCTGCTCAGAAATTCCTTCCCTCCCCTGCAGGCAGCACCAGTGACATCATGACAAGTGACCACAGCCCTGTTTTTGCCACATTTGAGGCAGGAGTCACCTCCCAGTTTGTCTCCAAGAATGGTAAGCGGTGGGTGGTGTCCATCCCTCTGTTCTCCATGCGGATAGAAGGCCTGGGTGCTCATCTTCTGGTTGCAGCAATCAGTTGTCTGTGTTAGATAAAGGCTTATCCTTCCAGGCAAGTCCACTGTCCATCCATCGGGTCCCTTCATGTCCAAACCAAATCATGATTTCAGTCCAGAGCATGTTCTTGCTCTCTTTGGCAAATATGCCAGCTTTGTTTAAGCTTCAATGTTAATATAGTCTTTAAAATTGGGAAAATGAGTGTTTTCCAAGGTGTGGCACATGTGCCACCAAACACAATTCCGGGTGGGACATGGATGAACATTTATTAGTAAGGCATTTATTTTAATATGTTTTAAATATGACTCTTCTGTGTAAGGCAAGAAACACTGGTTTCCATTTAGTCTTATGATATACCTTTTTATTTAAATACGATTATTTAAGTTTTAAAAATGAGTCTATTTAAAGAAAACGTTAAGTCAATCTTAGTGCACGTGCGAGGTAGGTGGTAAAAATTGTGAAGATAGGATGCAGGTGACTGAGTTTGGGTAAACATCAGAGTTAATAATACTCTATAGATTTGCACGTAATTTTTCAAACAATCTAGCTCGGCCCTGGTAGCCAGGCCAGCCTCGTCCCAGCAGGGGTCTGGGTGTTGTCTGTGGCATGTCCAGCCCTGGGTCTGGGTGACCGGGGAGCCATGTTGTCACCTCCTCTGCCCACCCCCCACTTCCATGGTCAGCAGACATCATTTATGAGGGCTGAGTGCAGGGCCCAATACAGGTTGGAAAAGCCTGTATTCCTCTGTGTCCTTGGTGCCCTGAGGGGTGTAGGTGAGGCTGAAACCCTGTCTTCTGGGACACTCTTGCCCATAGGCTGTTGAATCTAACATCCATGGCCCCAGCAGTGTGACCTCCACTCTTCACACAAGCCTTGACCCACCATCCTGTCTCTTTCCTAGCTCTGGTCACTGTGCCTTTCCAGAACCTTCCACCTCTTCTCCAGTCCCCACCCATCTCTGCTGTCTCTGAGTTCCTACAGCGTTGGTGGGGCAGCCTATGCAGGACCCTCATCACATCCCCAGGGTCAGCCTTGCCCTCCCTCCACTGGGACTCGGCACACAGCAGAAGCTCACAAACACCGATTACCGAGATTGAGCGTTGGTTGAACGTCTACCTAAGCAGAGCCTGGCCTTGGTGCTGGGGAGTTAAAAAAAGAAAGGAAGGCTAAGTGAAATAAGCCAGACAGAAAAACAAGTACAAGATACATATATAGTATCACTTATACGTGGAATCTTTTTTTTTTAAAAAAAAAAAAGCCAACTTCATTCAGAGAGTACAATGATGGTGGCCAAGAGCTGGTGGGGTTTGCAGGGAGGAGATGTAAGTCAAAGGGTACAAATTTCCAGTTTAAGATGAATAATTTCCAGGGATCTAAAATTCAGCTTGGTGACCATAGGTAATAATACAGCACTGTACACTTAAAATCTGCTGAGAGTAGATCCTAAGCTAAAGTTCTTACCACACCAAAACACACAGTTAATTATGTGAGGTGACGGATGTGTTAATTATCTTGATAATCATTTCAGAGTGTATATGTATATCACGTCATCGCGTTGTACACTTTAAGTATACACAATTATATTTGTCAGTTTGTCTTCAATAAAGGGAAAAAGAAAAAGAAAGGAAAGCAGGCAGGATGGGAGGGATAGAGGAAGGGAATGTGTGTCCCTGCTCTCGTGTGGCTCAGAATTTATATGGAGGGACAGAACACTGTTCAAAGCCAGCCTAAGGGCACTTGCAAAAGCATCATCTAAATGAAGAACATACCTGCAAGTTACCTGGGTACAGGTGAGCATAAGGAGGTCAGAGTAAGCAGCAGGGGTAACTTTGCCTGAGGAAGGAGGAACAGGCATCCCTACGTAAACTTAGAAATGAGACAGATTTGGGTATCAGGCACCTGAGCCACTACACAAGCTCTCTTTGCAAGAACCCACGGGGAGGCTGAGGCATTAAGGGCGCTGCCCAAGGCCACACAGCTTTAGTGGCAAAGCTGAGCGTAGAACTCTTCCTGCTCCGCTCTGTACCAGCTTTGATTCATCAGAGAGGCTGTTACCATCATTGGAGATGCTTGGTGTAGGTGGTGGGATTTCAGAAGAAACCCTTCCTTCCACCTAGACTCTCAACTTCCTTGGATCCTAGGAAGGAGCTTGGTGTCGGGGGGCTGGTTTGAAACGCTCCATCTCCAGACACATTGTGGAACCGAATCTCTGTTCTCACCTGTTCCAGGCCCCGGGACTGTCGACAGCCAAGGGCAGATTGAGTTTCTCAGGTGCTATGCCACACTGAAGACCAAGTCCCAGACCAAATTCTACCTGGAGTTCCACTCGAGCTGCTTGGAGAGTACGTGCTTGCTGAACTGCCTTTTAGGGGGACAGGCACGGCTCTTCCACAAAAGCCTTGTCACTGATGGTGCTTTTCTCCGCTCTCTGGGAAAGACTACGGATCAGCCTCAAAGAGGGGCGTCACAGAGTGGGGCTGCAGGTGGACAGTACAAGGAGACACCCAGTTACTACAGGGGCCCCCAGTATCCCGCGATACTGCTACTCCAGCCCCAGGGACGGGTCAGTCACTGGTGCACAGACCCCTCGGCCCCTTGTAGGCAGCTGGGCAGCTGGACCCTCTCCTTGCCCCTCCGGGCAGAGTTTAGCCCACTCTAGGGTCCTCCAAGCCGGGGCTGCCACTCAACCAGAGGGTCTTGGGCAAAGGTCCAGAGCTTGTGGAGGCCAGCGCTGGGGCCAGAGCAGCTGCTGGTAATCGCTTGTTCTTCCCCGGGGTCCTCTGCTCTTCCCTGCATCACAGGCACCTTTCTCAGGTGGTCTGAGCATCCCAGAGCCAACTAGAGATCGACGGCCACCCAACAGCCAGCAGCAGGTCGCACAAACCGTGTTTAGGAAACACCCTTTCTGGGTGACGTTTCTAGGCATATTGTCTAAAGCTGTTCCACGGTGAGGGCATCTGTGTGGTTTCTAGCTCTCCTGGCTGAGATGGTGCAGGGGGTGGTGGGGGGGTGGGGAGAGGCTGGCAAATCAACACCACAAAAGGAGGCATTTTGTGACGGGATGACAGATGCTTCCAGAAATTGGGAACAGGACCACCTGTGCCACCAGCTGCAGTGTTGCCCCACCCTCTTTCCTCCTCAGACCCAGCCTGGGCTGGTGACAGATCTGCCTTCTCCAGGAAGTCTCCAGGTCCCAGTTCACCTAGCAAGGGCAGAGCACTTCCAAAAATGATGAGGATTTTTGTGCGGGTGTTTTTAATAAAATATCAAGGCATTTGCATACATTTCTATGGAAACAGCATATTAGGAAGCTTAAATTAGCATTTCAAAAGGCTGCTGTCTTGAGTGGGAGGAACCATCATGTTTCCTAATCTCCTTTCCTGTGATGTGATGATTTCTTTGTTGCCTGGTTTGTTGCAAAGTGGAGCCAAAAAGGAGGGGAATCTCTCTGAGTCTCCTAAAAATAATTAGACTGCGTTGGCAAATGACCATCCCCTGCACCAAAACAGAATCCCCAACAAGCCTGACTCCTAAACGATGCTGTGGCCCCTACAGATAGAAGAGGAAGGAGGGTATCTTCATTGGTCCTGGTGGGACAACCCAAGGAGTCTTCTCTGTCTGGTTCTTGTGCTGTTTTCTGAAAGCCAGCCTTCTTATCCTCGGACAGGTTTCGTCAAGAGTCAGGAAGGAGAAAATGAAGAAGGAAGTGAAGGGGAGTTGGTAGTGAAGTTTGGCGAGACCCTTCCAAAGGTAATTCAAGATCAGGGAGGATTTCGCGTTCATCAGCCAGCGGCAGAGCTCCGGCCAGGCCTGACCAGAGGGAGGGGGAATCCCACGGGCCAAACGCAGGAGAGGCTGCCTGTCTTTCAAGGCGGCTTATGACGCCCTCCCCAGCAGTGGTTAAACGTGGGCCTGAGCCTAGTGGCCCCAATATTCCTCAATGAATTTCAACTCCCCTGATGGATTGTGGAAGGGTTCTAGAGGACACCTCATCTGACCAGGTGACTTTACAGAGAAAGGACCGGAGGCAGATCCCAGAGAGGCTTGTTCATGGTCACGCGGCTGCAGTGACGTTCTGGAACTTTCTGAATGGAGATAGAGTCCATCCTGTCAGTCAGCATGCACCCAGAGGCCTGCACAAGGGGGGGTCTTGGTATCTGTGGATGGGAAGGAAAGGGGCAGCCTGGGGCCTTTTCATTAGGCCCTACTGTGTTGGGGTCTGCACGAGGAACAGCCTTAAGGTGTGAAAAGGTCACACGTTGTAGCCAGCACGTAGGAGTGAATCCAGGATGTGTGTCTGTCCCTCGCTGAGCCACCCTCCAACAACCCACAGGACAGTCCAGGCCCACGCGAGGGGCTCCGCTGCAGGTGGACACAGGCCTCCTCCTGCCCAGATGCAGGGCAGGCCCCATGGTGCCCCCTTCAATGCAGCCCCATCGCGGGAGGGGGCCGAGGAGGGGGCTGTACCCTGCTGGGGGGCAGGGAGTGGGGTGCGTTCAGACCTGGCTCCTGGCCCCACCAGTGTTTGTGTATCGGCCTGGCCCCATCCCCCTTGATCCTGGGGTGGGCAGAGGAGGGGGAGGAAGGGCAGGGAGGCAGGGGGGGAGGCATGTTTGGAGTCAGGCCCTCTCCCCGGGGCCGGGGCGCAGTGTGACGGGGTTAACCCCGCCTTGCTGTGCAGGGTGGACACATGGGTTCCTTCCTGCTCTCTGGGGCAAGAAAATCAGGGGTTCGAATTTGTTTAAAAAGAACGTCTACCGTCCTTTTTCCCACGCATTCCCCTCCTCTGGGCTGGCAACCGTCACCCACCTGTCCAAGCTAATCCTGTGCCCCTCTCTGCAGCTGAAGCCCATCATCTCCGACCCCGAGTACCTGCTGGACCAGCACATCCTGATAAGCATTAAGTCCTCTGACAGTGACGAATCCTATGGTAAGGGTCCCAGGACAGGGGCTGCAGGTGCCACACCTGCTGATCGAGGCCTCTGATGGTAAGGGAAGCAGTGGTATCTCCTTCACAAAAGCCCACCGGCTGCTCCGTTCCCCATCCTGATGCTGCCAGAGGGACAGTTACTGGAAAGCTATCCTTCCGACCCCATCAGACTCCTGGGACTGACAGCAAGCGGCCACAACACCTCCCATCTATGGAGCCTTTCCTGTGTCAGATTCTGTGCCAGGTGCTTGCACGTAGTACTTGATTTATCCTGACATGATCTTGTGAAGCAGATACTATTCTCTCGATTAGATAAGTAAACTGAGGCTCAGAAAGGTGGAGTGACTTGCCTAAGTTGCACAGGTTGTAACTGGCTGAGCCCTAATTTGAACCCAGGCCTTCCTGGCATTGCTCAGTGCCCGGACCAGGCAGGCCTGAGAACGCCTGTGGCCCCGCTAACTGTCCTCCCAGAGAGACACCATCTTCTGTAAAATCTTCAGCCTGTCCATGGCTCCAGGTTTGCCCTTGCACTTGGTACATTCTGCGCAGCTAGAGCGTGGAGTGAGGGGACAGGCAGCCAGAGAGAGGCTGGAGCCAGATCCATACAAGCCAGGCTAGGGGTAGATATCGTATCCTGGGGACAGAAGGGAGCCACAGAAGGGTCAGGCAAGATGGTAACATGGTCAGCTTTGCATCTTAGGAATATGTGTTTGCAGTGATCAACACGAGAGATGAGGGAGCCAGAATGAAAGTAGCCATGGTTAAAAAAAAAAGGAGAGACAGGTTAAAATTGAGAGGTACTGAGAAGGGAAATTGTTTGACCACGGGAATCGGGGGAAGAGGGTCAAGGATGGCCCTGAACTTGTGGTTTGAGTTGCTGGGGTTAATGTTTCCGTTTCCTGAACTGGGCTGGCTGTGGTGAGCAGCAGGGCAAAGGAGACTAAAACGGTTCAGCCAGAGAAGTGGGCGGAGCGCCAAAGACTGGGGTCGGGGACGCTGTCAGAGCTGTTCAAGACGACGTGGCTGTGATAGCAAATGTGCCCGAGAGATCCAACCAAATAAAGACCAGTGTCCTGCAGACAGAGGGACTTGGGGACTTGTGGGCTTGGGAGAGCCGTGTGCACGGCGAGGGGAGTGAGCCGGGGTGAGGAGGCAGAGGGCGTGAGAGACCAGGATGTGCAGCTGCGTCCAGGGAGGGTGTTTGTTTTCAATGGAAGGAATCTGAGGGGGGTTAATGCTGATCGATGGAAGCCAGGGAGCAGAAAGAGGCTACAGACAGGAAGGGTGCCCATGTGTGTCTGTCACCCACGGTGCAGGCTCTGGATGTAGGTACCATCACCACCCTCATTGCAGAGGTGGGGAAATGAAGTGACTTGTCCAAGGTCACACAGCCACTGAGTGAGTTTGACAAGCTGCTGTGTGACCTTGGACTTGAACCCAGGCAGCCCAGCTCCAGAATCGTGCCCTCCACTCCCTCCCAGTGCAGCACTGGGAAGAGGGTCCCTGAGCCAAGGCAGGGGCGAGCAGAGCCCAAGGACTGTGATGGAGCAAAGAGAAAGGATCCACGTGGGTGCCAGAGCGTCGGGAGGTTTGCTGGCAGGAAACGGGAACACAGGTCTGACGGTTCCATTTTCTTTTCAAACACTGTAGTTCTCCTTTGTCTCCTCCTCTTGGTATTCATACTGACAAACAGCATATCATACTAACAACTAGGAAAAAAAATCATCCAGCAGTCTCATTCCTTGCTACAGCAATCATTTTTATTTTGCTTTCACACTCCCGTGTTCATCCATAGGCACACATAGATTTCTATATAAATAATTATCACAGAGACACCATCTATATTCTGCTTTCCTCACCTGGTATTAGATGATACACATTTTCCATGATCCTCCGACCAGCCTTCATGATGGTTGCTTTTAATGGCTTCATAATATTCCATGGATTTACTATATCCTCTTTTTTTTTTTTTTGCGGTACGCGGGCCTCTCACCGCTGTGGCCTCTCCCGTTGCGGAGCACAGGCTCCGGACGCGCAGGCTCAGCGGCCATGGCTCACGGGCCCAGCCGCTCCGCGGCATGTGGGATCCTCCCGGACCGGGGCACGAACCCGTGTCCCCTGCACCGGCAGGCGGGCTCTCAACCACTGCGCCACCAGGGAAGCCCTATATCCTCATTTTTTAAAGTACTCCTTACTACTACTATTGAGGCTCTGCAAATTATTTTTGTTAGTGTTATCAACAATGCCAAGATGGATCTCTTTGTGGACATTTTTATTTTTTATTGCGGTATAGTTGATTTACAATGAGCTAGTTTCTGATGTATAGCAAAGTGATTCAGTTTTATATGTGTGTGTAATATATATATTCTTTTTCATATTGTTTTCCATTGTGGTTTATTATAGGATATTGAATATAGTTCCCTGTGCTATACAGCAGGACCTTGCTGTTTATCCATTTTATATATAGTACCAATAGTTTACATCTGCTAATCCCAAACTCCTAATTTATCCCTCCCCCACCCCTTTTCCCCTTTGGTAAGCATAAGTTTGTTTTCTATGTGAGTCTATTGCTGTTTTGTAAATAAGTTCATTTGTATCATATTTTAGATTCCACATATAAGTTATAAGTGATATCATATGATATTTGTCTCTGACTTCACTCAGTATGATAATCTCTAGGTCCATCCTTGTTGCTGCAAATGGCATTATTTCTTTTTTATGGCTGAGTAGTATTCCATTGTGCATGTATACCACATCTTTAGCCATTCGTCTGTCGACGGCCATTTAGGTTGCTTCCATGTCTTGGCTATTGTAAAATAGTGCTGCTGTGAACATTGCGGTGCATGTATCTTTCCGAATTAGCGTTTTCTCCGGATATATGCCCAGGAGTGGGACTGCTGGATCATATGGCAACTCTATTTTTAGTTTTTTTAAGGAAGCTCCATACTGTTTTCCATAGCGGCTGCACCAATTTACATTCCCACCAACAGTGGAGGAGGGCTCTCTTTTCTTCCTTGTGGACGTCTTTTATTCTCCTTTGGCTACATTTGTTATTCTTTTGGGTCGTCTCTTTAGGGCAAGTTCCCGTGTTTGCTGGCTAAAGGGTATACATATGTTTGTGGTTCTTGGTGCTCGGTATCCAACTGATGGCTGTGAAGGCTCCGTCTTGCCTTGTGGACCTTGCCACATCCCAGTGTACAGCTTTCCCCAGATCCTTGCTGGCACTGGGTATCCTTTGCTTCTACTTTTGTTAATTTCATGTCTGTGAGAGAGTCCCTTACTGCTGCCTTAATTTGCATTTTTGATGGCTCAGCAGACTGAACCAGTTTCCATGTACTGAAATCAACCATCTACACTTCTTTTTGTGGAAAATGTCTGTGGGGTTATCTGCCCATTTATCTGCTGGAGATTTGATTTTGAGGAGTTCAGATAAAATACCTTCTGTGTGAAGCTGGCTGCAACTATTGTTCCCAGTCAGTCCTCTTTCCATTTTTGTTTTTTCTCTGTGCAGAAGTTTTAAACTTTTCTATCCTATCTGTCAGTGTTGTTTTGTCATTTCTCACACTGCTTCAAACCTTGGGAAGTTATTCCTTCCAGCAATCAGATTAGTATTTAATTCTGGTTTTCTGCCGGATTTTCTATGATTTACTTTTTTTTATATCCACTAATCTGTGTGGAGTTCATTTTGCTATAAGGTTTGAGATGTTTTCCCCAAATCGCTGAGGAGTTGTTCTGAAAGTTTTGTTCCATAATCCCTGCCTTGGCAATTGTTGCAAAGGATCATCTCTGGGTGGGAGAGCTAAATCTCCAGGCCAAATGCATGGTGTTTCTCCCGTGAAACGGCGGGGCTGGGTTGGCGGGGGGGGTGTCTTGACATGACTGCTGTCTCCCCACCTCCCCAGGCGAGGGCTGCATCGCTCTACGGTTAGAGGCCACGGAAACTCAGCTCCCCATCTACACGCCTCTCACCCACCATGGAGAGATGATGGGTCACTTCCGGGGGGAAATTAAGCTGCAGACCTCCCAAGGCAAGAAGAGGGAGAAGCTCTATGGTAAGTGGGCACAACCCCTCCCCTGCTCCCTCTTCAGTGCTGCTGGGTCGGGGACAGGAACGGAATAGTCTCTCTGCTGTGGCCTCAGACAGAAATGCAGCATCGGAGGGGATCTCACAGGCAATCTGGCCCAACCCTTAGCAGGTTCGAGAATTTCCCTACAGAACCACAACACCTCACAGCCACAATCACCGTTGCCTGGCCCCAGTCTTTCTTCCTTTTCACACAGGCAAGAGGTCATTTTTTCCTTCTCCTCTTTGCTTTACTTCTTGCTCAAAAGCACTCAAATAACAATGCCTAAAATGAGTTGGGCTTTAATTTTCTACTTGATCTATGAAATGATCAACTTATAAACGTTGTCTCATTTATCTCTCACCATAGCTCTGAGAGCCAGATGCTACCCTTGTTCGGTAGATGAGGAAACTGAGGCACAGAGAGGTTAAGTGACTGGCTGAAGGTCACACACCGAGTAAGTGGCTGGCCCAAGGGGAAGGTGCAGGTTCACTCACGTAAATTCATAAACGTGATGGGGTCCCACCTCTCACACAAACAGTGAGACAGCAAGATGTGGGACGGTCTGACACCCGCTGCTCTTGGGAAGGCCCTGGGCCATCACGGGTGCCCTTGGATGGGGCTCCTCCTTCTGGCCTCTGGGAGCTCCTTTCTCTAGCAGGATCTAGACCTGAGGGGGACTTGGCACCCCTGCAACCATAGCCAGAGTCAGATATGAAGATGGGGTCCCAGTTCCCCATTAAGCTCGTGAACAGGTTGGCTTTGGGCACCAAATGCTCTTGTGTTTCTTTTATTCAGATCTGCCAAGAAATATTTGTCTGTTTTATCCCTTGCTGACACCAACAATTTGGAAATGTTGCATGAAATGACAACTCTGGGTCACACATGCCAACTCTCCTCCCTCTGGAACCATGCAGGCATAACTAACCCATCACCGAACTCACACAAGGTCTCAGAATCTGCCCCAGGCAGCCATTATTCACTTTCCAGCTTCCGCTTACCAGGGGAAACCTCTCCGCCATCCTGGCCCAAACCCTGGGAGCTGGGCCCTTGCACGCTCTCACATGCTCTTTCCTGGCCCTTTTCTTGCAGACTTTGTGAAGACGGAGCGGGATGAGTCCAGTGCACCCAAGTCCCTGAAGAGCCTCACCAGCCAGGACCCCATGAAGCAGTGGGAACCTGCCAACAGGTAGAGTGGGGAGGGGGGTGGGGTGCCAGGGCTTCACTGCAAGCTAGCGTGGCTTTGCAGACCCAGGACTGGAGTGGGGAACTGGAGCAGAGAGAAAGCAAGGACCCAGAGAGAAAGAAAGCGCCGGCCACGAAAGGCCTGTCATGCTTCCAGCTCCGAGGCTTCTAACCACAAACCCCTGGTGTGACTGCAGCAAGGCCAGGGAGGCTCTTCTGTGCTGCAGAGTCCAGTTCAGTTCAACAAACACTGGCTGAGCACCTCCAGGTGTCAGGTTCTAGAGAAACCAAGGCAAATTAGGTGCAGTCCCTGCCTTAGGAAGGTATATCCTACTAGGAAGATGCCCAGTCCAGGAGGCAGCAGCCCCAGAGACGGTCGCATGGAACAGCTGCGGTATTTCCTGAGCGCCGGGGACATCAGCAGCCATGGCTCCAGGGCTAAAAGCCCCACCCTGTGACTAACGCAGAAAAGCATTGGGGGGAAGTGCCTGCAGGCTGCTTCTGGCAGAGGCTGGGCTGGGAAGAATCTGGACATCAGAGTCTGGATTACGAGGGGGACAGCAGTCCCCGAATAGCAGGGTCACCACAGCTCACTGATACGGTCTCGAGTTCAAGCCAGTGAGGTTTGTCATGGTGCCCGCGCCAGCTTACCTGCCAAGGGGGCAAAGCTGTGCCAGGTAGCAGAGCGAAATCCCAAAAGCCACCGCCGAACCCAGCTTATTCCTCTCCTCCTTTCAGCCCCCACTACCTGTCCCTCCAGCCCTTGCCCGCCCCAGACCCCCACCCCGTGTGCACAGCAACTCCCACCCCCCTGCAGCCTCTGACGGTAGCCCTAGGCATGAAACTATCCCTTTCAATCTTTTTTGCCTACTACAATCCCCTCGATGAAAGCACTGCAGCTCTCAAATGTCTGCTTGACTCCAGAATCAGGATCAGTGTAGGTCAACAAAGTATTTTCCAATGGACCAGCATTAGAATTAACACTTACTTCTGAAGCAGGCTCGATGGATGGGAGTGGCATGTGCTCAGAACCAGGCTGGCTGAGCAGATGGGAGCTGGGGAGCGTGTGTTACAACCTATATAGGCAGAACTCTACTTACTAGTTAGCTCTCCTGAGAGTGCCGTCTTACAAGGAAGGACGACACTCCTGTCACCCAGAGGCAGCACGGTGTGTGTCTCAGGGTCACCTCACTAGGTCTGGCCAGCCCCTCGACAGCTGTCAGCTCACTCCCCCACAGTCGAGGCTGCAGCCTTGACCTCTGTGACCTCCATGCTCGTCTTTCCAAACACCCACATGGCTGTCTCCATCCTGATGCCTCACAGACGTGCAAGCCGGCTGTCCCAGATGGAACTCTCCATTTACCACCAACACCCTACCACCACCAACAACCCCCATAGTCACTCAGCCCTGCCGGCCACGCCAGCCTCTCATTCCATTCTGCCCACTTGCTCACAGGCCTTCAGACTGTTGCTGGGACAGGTCAACCCCTCGTACCGCAGGGCCTTTGCACTTACTGCTTCTCCCCTCCCTCCCTTCTCAGAGAGGCCCTCACTGGCCACCCTACGCCCAGGTGGTCCCAACCCTAATCTATCTCTGCTCCTTTTGTTACTCTCAGTCAGACTTGAGCAGTGTATAAATAGCTCGTCTCTCAGGCACGGAGCTTGTTTTGTTTGTCTCCCCATCATACGTTGGTTCCACGAGAACAGAGACCGTGGCTGTCTCATTTACAACCGTATTTCCTCCTATTGTTCCTGGTGTTACCAGGCACTCAGTAACTATTTTGTTGTTTGAATAAATGAATGAGTGAACGAATGAATGAATGGATCCACCACCCCAGAAGTGAAGGAGTTGAGGAGAGCCTGAGGAGGCCCGAGGGGGCATCAGAGGACACTCTCCTCAGGCTGGTGCTGGCCTGGAGGAGCCCTGAGGTGTGACTTTGTGTGTCGCCCCCGCAGGGTCCCTCTATGCGGTGGCTCCAGCATCACTGAAATCATCAACCCCCACTACGTGGGAGCGGGGGCCTTCGGGCACATGAAGCAGACCCTGTCCCCCGACCATCAGCCCACCGCCTGGAGCTACGACCAGCCGCTCAAGGACTCCTCCCTGGGGCCTGGAAGGGGGGAGAGCCCTCCGACACCGCCCTCCCAACCGCCCGTATCACCCAAGAAGTTTTCATCATCGACAGCAACACGGGGCCCCTGCCTCAGGACACAGGAGCCAAGGTGAGCATCAAGGCCTCTCCCTTCCCTAGGTTTTCACCACCAGGAAATCTGGCCCTAGAATAGAAGCTGCGTGAGAGCAGGGATGTGCGTCCACTTTGGCCACTGACTCATCCCCGGGGCCTAGAACACAGTAGGCTCTCGAGAAATGCTTGTAGAATCTCCAATTCTTAGCCTATTGGTGTAACCTGAAAGGTGTTTTAAAAACAGGATCTAAAAAGTTTAAATATAGTGCCTGAGAAAAACACACTCCTGTAAAAACGACCTTCATCGAAAAATACGTTTCTGTACGTAGTGAACCCTTGTCAACCTCCCACTCCCTGGAGGGCCCTGCAGAACAGAGGTGGGAATTTCCACGTAGGAGTCCCTCCCCAGCTCCGAGTTCCCCTCTCTCTTCTTAACCACGAGGGTTCCTGTTCCCATGCGCAACTCTCCTGCCTCTCCTGTTGAGGCCAATTTGAAAAAACAGCAGCTGGGACCAGGAATTCCGAAGGGGAGAACAGCCAGCCTGCAGAGGGAGGGGGTTTGGCCATGAAACTTCGGGAAAAAGCTGGCGGTTAGAGAGAGCTGACCTGCATGGAGAACTGGTCCAGGCATCACGTGCCTGGAGGCCCGGAGCCGGGGAGGAGCGCGCAGAGCCGCCGCCTTAACCAAGCAAACCCACGCGTGCGTGCCTTGTGCAAACGCAGGATCGGGAGCCCCCCACGTTTCTAGTAACCACACGATGACAGATGGAAATTAAAAGTGCAGACCTTAATTAACAATGATTGAAGATGCACAAAATATCGTTCGCATCAGCTTCCTTTGGGGGCTGCCTGTACTGTTTATGATGACTTCAGTGCGTGGCTCTGGGCCTGTCTTCCCCTCTCTGAGGTCCTATGTTCCCCATGGCATTTTCCGTCGTGTATTAAGAGCCAGGGAACGGCATGTTGTCAAGCACTGTTCCCCTCATCTCCTGCCACTTCCAACCCTCCCGCGCCTGGCCTGGCTGGAGTTTCCTCTGGATTGAAGGGCCGTCTACAATTCTCTTTCTTAAGCTTTTTCTCTTAAAAACAAAAAAAACAAAAAAAAACACTGGACAGACAAATGGAAGGAGGAAGGGACGGAGGGAAGGAGGGGGCTGGGACAGGACAGGGCCTGCCCCTGAGCTCAGCCTTGTCTATCTCTGTACCTCTAGTTTTCACAATTTGTTCTTAATATTGTGGACCCTGGTCTTTCCGTAAGAAACCTGGGGGAAGGAGAAGCAGCCTCAGGTTCCTCTCCTGGAAAAATGAGGACAAAAGCCACGTATGGCGGGTCCTGCAGCACCTCTTTGGCAAAGGTCACCTCTTTGGCGACCCCAGGAAACAGAGCTGTAAACAACTATAAAGAACAAGGGGACTGTTTAAGTGAAATGTTTTAAGTTCCCAAAGTAAATGTCTCTTTGTGCCCTCCTAACTGGAACACAGCATATAGCTTGGAAAAAGGTGGAGAGCTGTTCTCTCCGGTTTCACGGGTGACAGCTTCAGAATGGGGACATCTGTGTAGGCAAGGGGCCCAGGCTGGGCTCTAAGCTCACTTCTCAGCAAGGAGATGATTAGAGGCAAGAAGCTGGCAGCTCCCACGCCTGCCTGCCACCCTCTTTGCTGCTCTTGACCCCCCCACTGGGCCTGAGAGAAGGCTGTGGAAGAGGGAGTATCACCAGTCCTCCTATCACTGCCCCATAAAAAAGTAAGGGGCCAGCTGTCCCAGTTTGCCCAAGGCTGTCTCCTTTTTTGCACCAAGAATTCCTCATCCCAGGAAACCCCTGAATGCTGGGAAAACTGGGACGACTGGTCACCCTGGACCAAAGTCATATGGTTAGAAAGAGGGCTCTTCTCAGACCCTGCTCGGCACTTCACTCCTTTAGAAAACAGCCGACTCCGGCATCTGAGGAGTGAAATCACTGTGGCACAGGAATCAACCCTGTGCCCTGGGGATGGGTTCACTCACTCCACAGCCGTGGCTGCTATGGGAGCTGGTTTCTTTTCACCTTTGGTCAGGGAAATAAGACTTTTCAAAAGTGGTCTTCCCCAGTCTCCCCGCCCCCGCCAAGCCTTCCCCTCTCTGACAGTGACAGAAGCCCCCTCCTCAAGGGAAGACTTGCCTTGCCCCATCTCCTGCTCTTTTCCCAGGGCAGCGAGCTTTGCAATCACCAAAATGCTCGCACCCGGGGTCCTCTTCCTGGCCCTGGCCCTGGCCCTAATTCTCTGAGGCGAGACCTCTCCTATCTCCTCATGGAGAGTGGGCTTCAGGTGGCAGGCCACGCATTTTCCTTTCTCCTTCTTGCCTCTTCATCAGAAACTTCTGGTCAGTGCCTTTCTCATCTCCTGCCCCTTCCTCCCTGTGCTAACTCATAGCAAAGGTCTTTGAGGATCCAGAGGGGGTGCAGAGGATGGCCCAAGGGGGAGGGGCAGATTTCCAAAGTCTTTGTTCAAGGCCCCAACATTTCTGGTTATATAACTGCTTCCAGGTCTTTCCAAAGAGTAATGAGCCAAAGACCAAGTCTACATGTCCCTGAGGCTAGCCTCCCTGACACCCCACATTATCTTGTCTCATTGGCACCTGTGCAAGGATGACATCTTGCCTCTGTCCCCTGCCCACGCCTCCTCCCCACAGAGTCCATTAGCCGCGGCTGTTTGGCAACTTTTGAGCAGGTTTCAGCACACGCTCCATCAGTACGAGGCGTCACGGCCTGAACGGTTCAGTGCGTCTTCCAAGGGACCCACATTTTCTTCTCAAGAGCTTCCTTATTTTGCAGAAAGCAGAACCCAGAACACTCCCCCTGGGAAATTATGCCGTTGGCCAGAAAGTAAAATGTGTTCCCATTCCTGGGTCGCATAATTCGCTCAGCAGGAAATCACCTCCAGCAAGAGCAGTAATAAATCAGGAAACAGACAAACAAAAGAAGTTCTCACCTACTTTGGGGAAAGCATGGAGCTCCTTCTCTGTCCATAAGTCAGACAGGCCTATTTTCTTGCTTCTGGCTTGTTTCCTGATGCATGTCTCCAGGTTGCTTCTGATTTTCAACGTCAGTGCTGTCCGTTTTTTCCTTCTCCCTCTGAGTGAGGACACGAAGGAAACCACACTCACCAGGAGCTCTCCAGGGAGAGGACTTCATGCAGAGGAGAGAATACTAATGGGGAATGTGCTAATAGGGAATGTGGGTCCCCTGAGCACAGGTTGCGTCTGGTTCACAGCCACCTCCTGCACCTGGGGCAGCGTCGCACACTTGGGGGGCTCCGACACGTCTGTTAAACGGAGCTCCTTGACCTGGGACCCTCGGTAAGCACAGAGCTCCGTTCCACTGTGGGTCAGAGGAGAATCTGCTGAAGACATAGAGGAGGGGCTGCGGGATTCTTGGGGGGAGCCAGGAAGGGAGGTCTGTTAGCAGCAGGGATGGGGGCGCTGGCTGTGGAGGGCAGGCTGCTCCGATGAGGACGAAGCAGGTGGTTTTGGATTGGGGTGCCATGTGAGCCCCCCCATCCCTTCGGTGAAGTCCCCCTTGCTCTCCGATGCTCTGGTGTGCGCAGTCTCTGTGGTGGAAGATGCCCAAAGGCAAGAGCTGAGCTTACCTCTGAAATCATCGACATCGGGGTGACGGTTCCTGCTCCTGCCTTTCAAGAAAAGTTTTCTTTTTAATCACGGTGGCATTCACATAACATAAAATTAAGCCTAGCATGTTTCAAGGGAACGACTCGGTGGCGCTGAGTACACTCACAACGCTGTGCAACCACCACGGCCATCTAGTTTCTTTATCGCCCCCACAGAAACCCGTCATGCATTAAGCAGTCATTCCCCATGTGTGTTTCTTCCCCGTGCACCCTCTTTCCCTCGCTTCAGGCCCAGCGACGTGGGGAAGAGCGCGGGGGAACCTTTGCCTCCGGAGGACCCGCAGCCGACCAAGCCCGAGATGTTTGAGAACCCGCTGTACGGGTCTGTGAGTGCTTTCCCTAAGCCGGCTCCCAGGAAGGAGCAGGAATCCCCCAAGATGCTGAGGAAGGAGCCCCCGCCCGGCCCGGACCCGGGAATCTTGTCGCCCAGCATCCTGCTCTCCAAAGCCCAGGAGGCCGAGGGCAGCAAGGGGACGGGCAAGCCTGCACCCGCTCCCGCGCCCTTCCTCAGCCCCACGCCCCGGCTCCGCTCTTTCACCTGCTCGTCCTCCACCGCCGAGGGCCGCCCACCGGGTGGGGACAAGGGAAGCCAAGGGAAGCCCAAGGCCCCCGCCGGCTCGCAGGTCCCGGTGCCGGCCAAGAGGCCCATCAAGCCTTCCAGGTCAGAACTCAGCCAGCAGCCCCCGGCGCAGCGGCCACCCCTCCCGGTCAAGAGCCCGGCCGTCCTGCACCTGCAGCACTCCAGGGGCCGTGACTACCGTGACAACACCGAGCTCCCCCATCTCGCCAAGCACCGGCCCGAGGACGCGCCGCCCGGCCGGGCCGCCATGCAGGTGCGCTCGGGGCGCAGCGCGCCGGGGAGCGGGTGCGCAGGCGCGGGCGCGTGACACAGGTGCACGTGGGTGTGCGAGCACACGAGGGATACCACCACCGGGGCCAGGAGTGCGCTCGGGTGCACGTGGGCTCTCATCCATGTGCGTGACTGTGCGTGTGCATGTGCGTGATACAGTGACCCGGCCCAGGAGGGGGTTTCGAGAAACGGGGTTCTGGGAACTGAGAATGAGAAAGGAGGTAGAGGCGGAATTTGAACCCAGCCTGTCCCCAGAGTCCCTGCTCCTACCTTGAAAGGATTAAAGGAGGGGCTGGGGGTAAACTCTGAGTCCTCTACGTCAGGCCCACAGGAATAAGGCTTCATAGATACAAAAGAGCCCAGATCATTTATATTGCGTTATCATCATTAGTATTAGTACTTAAAAATTTTCCAGTATTTTAGGGACTTCAGACTCAATGTCCCCTTCCTTCCTATAGAATAAGATTTCTTTTTGAGCAAAACTAACAGTGGTTAAGAACAGATTCTGGAGCCACACTGTCTTGGGTTTGAATCCCAGCTGTCCCACTTTCTGGCTCTGCACCTTGAGCCTCAGTTTACTCATCTGTAGAAAAGGGGGGCAATCAGTGGAACCTGCCTCACAGGTTTATAGGGAGGATTAAATTTTATTATATATCATTACTATATATTACAACTTATATGTAAAAGGTATGTGTCATCCATTGCATATTATTTCGTATGTATTATATATTACTCCGTGTGCATATAATATATATGCACATATATTAGAATGCGTGTAAGTACTTAGAACAGCGTGCTGGCCCCCTTCAGCACTAGGTTAGCACTAAGGCTGCTCTAGCCCAGGGCATGCAAGGACATGGGGACCTTTAGTTAAATCTGGCCTGGCGAGAATGCAGAGCTGACAGTCTTCTGTTTTTGTCCCACAGTGAAGCCCCTGGTGAGCTGCCAGCGAGATGGGAGCCCAAAGGAGCAGCACGAAGCTGCTGGGACCCTCTCCCAGGACCCCTGTTCGCTCCTCCTACCCAGCTTCCTACACAGGGCTTCATCTGTTTCAGGAGAGGGTCTAGCTTCTGTGTGGTCAGCAAGGTGCACTGGCTGTGAAACTTGACACCCAGCCCTGAAGTTGGAAGGAAAAACCCACCTGATGGGCACCAAACAACCCGCACACCTGGGCCCCCAGCTTGATCTTGGTACTTGGGACCCAAGAGCCTTGTTCCGGCTGCCATTTTGAAGAAAGGAACTAAAGCGCTGATTTGCGGGTAGAGACATAAATAATAATAATAATAATATTAATAATAATAATGGCTACATGTAGGGAGCACTCAGCACCTGCCAGGTACCGTGCTGAGTGCTTTATGAACATTATGAGTTGAGTCTTTAGCCAACTAAAACCACATTCCCAGACCCCTCGGTTCAAAACAGTATGTCCTGAGTGGTTTGGACAAAGCATTAAAAATTAAGGCTAGTGCCCTCCTGTCATGGGACAGCGCTTGGCCTTTGGGAGCTCTGAGGAATGATTGGTTAATTTAGGGTACCGTGAACCTGGCCTTGTCTAGCTTCAGTGACGCAAACTGCTTTAGCTAAAGCTGCCGGGGTCCGGCAGAGCCGGCGTGGAGAACAGGGGTCTCTGGGTCATCCTAGTTCTTTAGCTGGAAGAAGAAAGAATATCAGCTCCTACTCTCCGGTGAAGAGATCTGGCTTCAGCCTGGACTGGCGATGCCCGGGCTCGTGCCAGGTCCCCCATGCCCTCCTGCAGGTGGTCAGGCACCGCCAAGCCAGGGAATGAGCCACGCCCCGAGCCTTATCTCATCGTGCTAATAGAAGAGTCTATGCTGTTCGATAGTCGCTCCAGAAAGCCAGCTTTCCCACCTGGCTGCCGGCGAGGGCGGGCCTCTTGGTTCCCGGCTCTCAAAGCAGCGCAGCCTTTTCTTTCCGAACTCTGTGGTTTTGGGCCCTGCTTCCTTGGTTACTAGGAGAACGGATTGGTGATACTTGTTCTTGTGTTGCTTTTTGACATAATGAAATTACTGTAGGAAACCAAATCCAGAAGTGTGTGTGAGTTCAGGAGGATGGGTACGCACCCCACATCCCCATGTGCGCCAGTCTGCGTGACCAATAAACTGTGCCTTTCTCACGTCCCACCTGCGTGGCATTTTTTCCTGACATTCAGCCACAGACATGCTTCTAGGCTGTCAGGGCTGCAGAGCTGCAGGCCAGGGCGGGGAGGATATCGAGGTTCACGGTAGAGATGGGCCAGCGTTGTCCTGACCAGAGGGGACACGGTAGAAAGAGTCTGAAGTCGGGCGTGGACCAGGAACAGTGGGAGACATCACACATCTCCGTGGGACTCCGGGCACACCCTGCAGCCACCAAACTTCCGTCAGCATTGTCCCATTGCCACCACTGCCTGCTGTCCTGCTGCCACAAGTTCCTCCTGGCTTTTGTAAGTGTTCGTTGCTGAGCTCCAGAGACGGTAAACACATGTAAACAATCACCAGGTTGTGGGCCTCCAGACCCCCGCGTTCAGGGGCAGCTGGCACTGCTTATGGGTCAGGGAGCAGCACCCAGCCCAGAGGGCCAGTGTGGGTGCTGCCTGGCCCCCCTTCCAGGCTGCCTCGGTCTGGGCTGCTGTCACCACCACCTCAGGCTCCTCGGCCTCTGTTCCTGTTCGCAGATACCAGGCCTGGACTCCAGGCAGAGCCTGAGACAGTGGTGGTCTTGGCAGCCACGGAGCAAAGCATTCACGGCCCTCCAGTGATAGCACGTGGAGACCGGCAGGGGCCGGGCTGAAATCCCAGCCGGAGGCTCCTCATCCACGCAGGTGGGATACCCTCACCCTGAAGGCTCCCCTCCTGGTCCCTACATAGAACTTGACCCGAGCCCCCAGGCACCCACCTTCTGACCCCATAGGCCAAGGGCCAAGGTGGAGGGGCAGCTGGAGATACCCAGACATCCCTTAGGCCAGCCCTTCCTACACCCGCCACCCCACAGCTGAGGACCGGGCCGCCGATGGCCATGGCACGTGGGGAGTCCACCACTGCCAGGGGGTGCTGGCGTGCCATGAGGGGCCTGCAGCTCCCACCCCTACCTGGAATGGACATCCAGGCCCTCCTCACCATTTCTGAGGGGTCCCAGGAGAAGCGAGTCCAGGAGCAGCAGTGCTCTGAGTTCTGGCGGCCTGAGCAGGTACCGTGCCCCCCTCGCCTCTCCCCCAGGCTCCAACGCTGGCTATGTCAGCACCAAGCAGGCTTGGGCTGTAAAAGGAGATGGACAACGGGGCCCACTGTGATGCCTGGAACTGGAAACTGGAAATTGTGAAATTTAAGCCTTTTTCATCCTTGTCCTTTCAGCTGCTCAGCCCTGCACCCGCCCTTCGAGGTCCCTGACCACGTTTCTCCCTGGGCTCTGGCCCACCACCATCTCTTGGGGCCAGACTTTTCCGCCACGTCTGCTTTGCTCCCAATCCTGGGCCTCCCAAACACCCAATTCCCCTTCCAACAGCAGGGTGAGAGGGGAACCCAGAAATCCCCACCTCTTTACCATCTAAGTAATTTAGCTCTATTTTGTTTCCGCCTTTCTTCACCAAGCTCCCTAACCAAGGAGTTGAATTAATAAGGTTTCCTCACAAGAGTGTCCCTTACCCCGACAGTGAATTCCGTGTTCCCTGAGGTTACAGAAGCTGCTGGAGTCACTTTTTTTTTAAGAAGCAAATGTTTCCTTCTTTGCATGACATGAAAGCTGGTTGAAGACAGCAGATTCTTCGGCAACAGAAAGGCATTGTCGTCCCGATGGCCTCTCCCTAATAGCAGCCCGCGTTGAGCATGCCCACTGCCAGCGCAGCTGCTGCAGCTCCAAGCTGTCTGCCCAGGGACCAGGGGCAGGGGCAGCTGGGCCGCTCCTCCTTCCTGGGCTGTGATTCCTTTTCCATGCCATTTTTTCCACCCGATAGGAGGGAAATTAGTGAGTCATTCAGAAGAGCTCTCTCCCACAGCTACCTTCCCTACCCCAGCCTACAGGGTCTCTCTCTTCGCACGTCCTTAAAATAGTTTCTTTCTCTGGCAAACTAATTTCCATGGAGATCCAGCAATCTGAAGGCCTCGAAGCTTCCTGCAAGGCAGCAAGCCCGGCTCGGAAGCCTTCACTCTAGCAGAAAGAAACCCTTTATCATGCAAACGTCTGGTCTCAGGCCCACAGACACCTCGCCACCACCCCCATCCCCCACCCCACCAGGTTCCTTTTTGGGAAACCTGCACTGTGCAGGGAACAACGCCGGCAGGTAGAGTCCGGGCAGGGACAGTCTTTTTTGTGGTCTGTACTGCTCAGCTCTTCTCGCTCAGATCCCAGCACCCGACCGCTGGGCCGGACTGGGAGTGATTTTACACCGGTGTATACAGCTCGTGGTCTTCCCTCAACCCCATGTGCTGGGCTTTGGGCTCAGCACGTTTGTCAAGGGGGACCATGGTGGGGAGGGCTGCTATATCTTGGGCTGTGGCATCAGAAGGAATGGGGTTTAAATATCTTGTCTTTCGTTTCCTAAAAATATGATTCTGTACCAGGCACTTAGCTTTTCTGAGCCTCAGTCTCCTCATCTATAGAATGGGGAGAAGGGAGCCTTCGGCATGGTGTGGCTGTACGGATTCCGTGGGCTCGGGTCTGTGCCTGGCCCGTCGTAGGCGTTCACTGAACCTCAGTCCCCTCCCTCTTCCTGGGAGACAAGACTGTGTGGGAGGGCCCCGTGGGGATTCTCCACACAGAGCAGGAGGAAAAGGTCCAGGCCGCAATGAGGGAGGCGGCTGAGCTGAGCCTTCATGGACCGCAGGGATGTCCTGGAAGGAGGTCGGTAAAGGCCTCCCCCGTGTGGGCAAGAGTATCCCTTACAAAGAAGACCGGGAACCGAGGGGCAGGGCGAGCCTGGGCAAGCCTCGAAGACAAGAGACCTTGAGGCCAGATGGGCTAGTTGAGGCCAGGGGACACTGGTTGAGACCAGATGGACAAGTTGAGGCCAAGGGGACCAGCTGGGTCTCTTTAGCCACACAGACGGAGCTACTCCGAGAAGCTGAACCAAGGGGAGTGGACCTGGGGACATGTAGGGAGCCCCCGAGCTGGCACCCGGCCGTACCCCACAGCAGTGCTGGCCCCTGGGATGAACTGGCAGTCGTCCAGTCACCACACAGCAGCTCCGTGACCCACGCAGTCCCGGGCTGCTCTGACCCGGTGAGACTCGGCTCCGGCATGTCTGTTTCTCCCTCCGTCGGCTTCTTCCTACTTCCCTAACCAAGCAGATGACTCACAGCCCACGCTTTACCCTGCAGGGACGCGAGCAGACAGTGGCACGCAGCTGTTCACGTGTTTAGGAAGGTCAAGAGTGGGGTGAGGCAAGTGGGGTGACCCAGCGCAGGAGGTGAGAGGCACTCACTCTCAGGTGCGCACCTGGACCTTCTCCACCTGAAACTTCGCTTCCCAGGGCCTTGCTTGCGTCACCCCAGCCCTGGTCCGCAGAGCAGGTGAAGGAGGGATCACCGGATGCCAGGGGGAGTGACAGGCGGCGACACACTGACCTGCAGCTCTGGCAGGGCCCCTGGGAAGGAGGGGGCTTGGGCAGAGGGGCAGCCTGGAGAGGCCATCCTCTGCATTATGTGGAATTGGGTTTTAGTGCACGGGATGTAAATGGAATATTCATACCTAATTTTGAGCCTATCCCCAGAAATGGTTGGTCTCACTTCAGTTATTTTAAAAGAGCGTTCAGTGTAGGTAGTGGCTGAGAGCTCAGACTCTGGGACCGGACTGTCTAAATGTGCCAAAGTGTGCCAGTCTCTGTGCCAGGCCCCGAGGACCTGTGAGGAATAAGGAAATAGCCCCGGCTTCCAGAAGAGGCAAATGCACAGGCCAGAGGTTACATTGCCACGTGTGCGGACAACGGGTGTGTGGACAAAAGACCACGCAATGATCTCCTCCAGGGGTTGCCGGGAGAACGTTTTATGATTTAGTGTTTAGAGTGATCGCCACCGTGGTGCTGAGGATCTTGGACTCTGGGGGACCCCCAGCCCCACTGCCGACCCACTGTACTTGCCGACCCAAGTACTAAGTACTTGTCTAAGTACTCAGCCTGCCATTGCCTCCTTTCTTCACGTGTACAGAGAAGAGAATAATAACATCAACCTTGGGGGGTCCTTGGGAGGAGGAGAAGATCTACTAGTGATAAATAACCCTGGCTGCACATCCACCCTCAGCAAGTGCCAGTTGTAATCAATGTGCTCATCTGACAAAACCGCATCATTCTTCACATTTCCGTCTCAGCCTCGGATGCGACAAAGGTCACAGGTGTAGAAGCTGCTATGAGCCACTCAGAACTCCACCACTCCTGGCTTCTCAGGCCGGGTCCTGGCTCCAGATCTGACGAGCTGCGTGGTGTTGGCCAGGTCACTTCTGCGAGTCACACCCCAGACACCTGGGACAGGAGAACCCCAGCCCTGGGCCTGGCAGGAGTGTCCCAAGCCACCAAGCCTGTCCTCAGCCCCAGCGCCCAGTGCCACAGAGGCTCCATCAACACCAGTCTCCTTGCTCTTTTTCCTGGTCCTCCTATGCTTCTTTCCAGTGTGTCAGCAGGAATCTGTCCTGTCCAACCGTGGATGGACTAGAACAGAGCAACAGCAGGCCTGGCACAAGCAAGCCTCCGTTTGCAGGTTAACTCCTGGAGGAGCTAACCCTTCTGGAACTAAAGATAGAGAAAAGCGCTGCTCGCTCTCCACAGGGCCAGGCTCTCGGCCTTAGCACTGTTGACATTTGGGGCCAAATCACTCTTTGTCGGGGGCTGTCTGCGCGTTGCAGGATATTAGCAGCACCCCGGCCTCTGCCCGCTAGATGCCAGTACGCCCCACACACCAGACACTGCCAGGTGCCCTCGGGGGAGGGGAAGGGGCAAATCACCCCCGGAGGTGAATAACTGCCATGCCACGCTTCCCCTGAGACTGTTTTTTTTGGGGAGATAAGAACAGTAACAACAACCACTAAAAGCAGGAAACTAGGAGAAAGGACACGCCCCCAACAAAATTATAGACGCATCACCAGGCCAGTTGGTTCCTTCCATTTCAAGGGACAAAGATGTGGAGGTCACCTCAGGGGATGGGGTCTGTCACCAGGATGCATGGGAGGGGAGGAAGTTTGCACAGCCCTGCATCAGGGGAACAGGAACAACAGCCCCTGAGCGGACAGGGTACAGAAGACCCTTGTGAGCCCAGCGTCAGCCCTGGGGTGCCCTCCCTGATTGATGGACCAGATTCTGCTGCTTTTTGCCTCTCCTTGGTCCACAGTCCTGGCCCTCACTTGGTATACCTGACATTCAAAACGTTCAGGGAGGCCAATTTAGGGTCAGCTAATCTCCATTAGCTGTCTTATGAGTTTGGGTTCCCCAGAAGCAGACTCTGAGACAAAGCTTCAAGTGCAAGAGAAGTATTTGGGAGTAACTCCCAGAAGCACTAGAGAGGGAGTAGGGAATTGAGCCTAGGAAGGGAAGGAAGCCAGTAAAGGATGCTCTCAGAGCGGGTAGCCACCGTGGCCAAATGGGGCTTAATCTGCGGTGCCAGTGTGGAACACAAGCCTGTGTTATCCCATCCAAAGAGGAGAGAGCTGGGTGCCTACACACCCTCTCTCATGAGCCACAGTTAAGGGCTGCCTCTGGGGGGTGTTAATTCCTCAGCCAATAATACAGCCTGTGCAGCAAAGGCAATTCCGATGATCAGAGAGCACTCTCCGGCCTGAAGAGCCACACACAGGCATGACGTGGGTGGGGTCCCAATGTGTCTCTTCTGCCACCTGATAGGATCAGTGCTACCTGACCGAGTTCTAGAACCATGCCAGCCCACCAGCACTGGCCTCCTACTTTTCTTCTGTGATGAGATTCCTGGGTGCTCAGAAAAACGTCTCTGAAGAGATATGCAGTGTAAGTATGTCCCAAATAGTACAATGAGAGACTGAATATACACACAGATAATGGTCAGACCATGTATAAAAATAGATCTCTGACCCACAACCTGCAGCAACCTGCCCAGGAAACCAAGCCCTTATCTACAGTAACTGGCCCAGGAAGGCAGCCTGCTGGAAGCCAGACTTGGGGAAGTGAGACAGCTGTCTCTGCTGACAATCCAGGAAGCCAAACAATAACTCCTGGCCCCAAACAGCCAGCATTTGATTAATAACGGACAGCTTCCCAAATGTTTGTCCCCATTTCCAACTTAAGACCAACCAGAGAAAGCCAAATATGGAGCCCTAAGCCAGCCACATAGCACACCTCCCTCGCAGTTGGCCACCTCCAGCTCCCCCAGGCCCGCTGACCCCCGTCAGTCCCCGCACCCGAAGCCCTCCCTTTTTCCACCAGAAAGCTTTCCCACTCCTCTGCCTGCCTGTGCGTTGCTGCCAAAACACAGGTGATGGTGGCTGACCCCCTTGCCGTAGCCAGCTCTGAATAGATAGCCTTTCCTTTTCTCACTTGATTGGTCTTTATTTCTACAATAAGTATGTCTCAAATAATTTACACTAAAAATTTATGGGGTTTTATCTGATATTGAAATTTAACTGGGCGTCCTGAATTTTATCTGGAAATGCTAACGCTGCTTCATCTACGTGAGGATCCAAGTCAAGGCTCCATCCCCTCGAGTTGGAGGACTACTGTGTTTCCACAGCTGGAAGGAGGCACTTCAAATCTATAAGGTACGCGTCTGTAGCAAGCAAAGAGTAGAGACAGTAAATACCACCAACTGCAGACTGTCTTCCCACCAAAAAGAACCAAGTGGAAGCTAAGGGAGTATTTGCTTTAGGGTTGAACTTTTAAACATAAATGGAAACTTAGAGAAGTAAATATTCCCTGTCAAAGATGCATTTAACTCATAAGTTATCTAACATTAATTACCTATTGGCTGCATGACTTTGGACAAGCTACTTTACATCTCAGGGGACAGAGGTTTTGCAATCGGAGTTCAGCCACATGAACTACCTCTTTTTAAAAAAACAGTCAACACTCTTCAGGGGAACATAACAGAATCCTGAGGATCTGCAATTTATCATTCACCACATCCAGGACAGAATATCATTCACCACGTCCAGGAAACAATATCATTCACCACGTCCAGGACACAATATCATTCACCACGTCCAGGACACAACATCATTCACCACGTCCAGGACACAATATCATTCACCACGTCCAGGACACAATATCATTCACCACGTCCAGGACACAATATCATTCACCACGTCCAGGACACAATATCATTCACCACGTCCAGGACACAATATCATTCACCACGTCCAGGATACAATATCATTCATCACGTCCAGGACACAATATCATTCATCATGTCCAGGATACAATATCATTCACCACGTCCAGGATACAATATCATTCACCACGTCCAGGATACAATATCATTCACCATGTCCAGGACACAATATCATTCACCATGTCCAGGATACAATATCATTCATCACGTCCAGGACACAATATCATTCATCACGTCCAGGACACAATATCATTCACAATATCCAGGACACAATATCATTCACCACGTCCAGGACACAATATCATTCATCACGTCCAGGACACAATATCATTCACAATATCCAGGATACAATATCATTCACCACGTCCAGGACACAATATCATTCACCACGTCCAGGACACAATATCATTCACCACGTCCAGGATACAATATCATTCATCACGTCCAGGATACAATATCATTCATCATGTCCAGGATAGAATCCAAAATTGCTTTATATAAGGAGAATCTGCCAAAAAAAAAAAAGAATCTGCAAGATTCTTAGAGAAAAGATAAGAAACAGAGATCAACCCCATTCCAGTCACCACGTCCAGGACACAATATCATTCACCACGTCCAGGACACAATATCATTCACCACGTCCAGGACACAATATCATTCATCACGTCCAGGACACAATATCATTCACAACATCCAGGATACAATATCAT
The DNA here is from genome assembly GCF_002837175.3 of Physeter macrocephalus. NCBI lineage: Eukaryota > Metazoa > Chordata > Mammalia > Artiodactyla > Physeteridae > Physeter > Physeter macrocephalus. Next base: position 131,964,385 of record NC_041215.1, on the reverse strand, counting down.
TCATCATGTCCAGGATACAATATCATTCACAACATCCAGGATACAATATCATTCATCATGTCCAGGATACAATATCATTCATCATGTCCAGGATAGACTCCAAAATTGCTTTATATAAGGAGAATCTGCCAAAAAAAAAAAAGAATCTGCAAGATTCTTAGAGAAAAGATAAGAAACAGAGATCAACCCCATTCCAGATATTGGAATTAGCAGATAACAATTTATAGCATTTATTATAATTACACCCAAGGACGTAAAGGAAAATATTCCTGAAATAAATTAAGACATAGAAAAATCTCAGCAGAGAAATAGACATTTTAAAAAGTCTACACAGAATTCTAGTTGAGTAAAAAATATCCTTCAAGAATGAACATGAAATAAAGACATTTGCACACAAAAGAAAACAGAGAATTTGTTGCTATCAGATCTACCAGCAAAAAAATGCTAAAGGAATTTTTTAGGCTAATGGGATACGATAATAGGTAGAAACTCAGTTCTTTAGGAAAGAATGAAAAGCATTGGAAATGTTAAATATATGGATAAATATAAGACTCTTTTCTCTTAATTTCTTTAAAATATACTGTGTAAAACAATAATTATAACATGTTATTGTAGGGTTTATAAAATATATAGATGAAATACTTATGATAATTGTAGCTTAAAGGTAGAGGAGGGTGGGAAATGGAGCTATATGATCGCCAGCTTTAAACATTTCACATGAAGTGGTACAATATTAACTCTAAATAGACCATGAAGTGTTAAAGATCCATGTTTTAATCTCTAGAACAACTACCAAAGAAGGAGATTCTAAGGGAGCTATGTGTCTTCCAGTGGCCCCCAATTTCGCCTCCATATTGCTGGGTTTTGACCCTCTTCTGTCCCTTGCTGGTCCCTACCCCAGTTCATTCACTCGGCAGAACACCACCCATGAGTGAAAGCCCATGTGCAAGACGGACTTCACTGAAATTTGGGGGCATTGTTTTGTTGCCACATCACAGACTATCACAGCCAACAATTTACAAATAACTATTATGCATCTTTGTTGTGAAAATTCTTCAGTCACTTGGCCACCAGAAGTTTCTCTCTGAGCTACTTTCCCTGGGGCGCCCCCGCACCTCTGCTCAGAACTCTCCACAGCCTTCTTATTTTGTCCTGTGGAACCACATCGTTCTCCGTTGCATTCAAAGCCCATCCTTGCCATGATTTGGGGGTCATGACTTCACGATAGCCATGACCTTGCAAGGTGCAAGAAGACAGTTTTCTCTTTGAAAAATTCCACTACTAACTTTTAGACCCATGTTTTCCTCTTTTTTACATATAGATACACAACTGAGCTGTCTCCCAGCTTCCTACTCTATTAAATAGAACAAACGAGCTCCTGCCCAAAGTTGCGTCGTCCACTCATCCAGCTTCTGAGCCAAAGAAACCCGCCCTCGACAGCCATTGTTACTGAAATAACTTCCCCGGGGCCCCATGCCCCACCCCACCTGGCTTATTTGCTCTGCCAGAATATAAATTTATTAAGCACGTCCCACATGCTAGGCACACAGTGCTTGTCATAATATTGTCATAATATTACACATATAACTCTCCCGAGGAAGGGTTTTTCGGGAGGCTGCTAAGAGTCTAAAAAATCTTCTCTCCATATCATCTCCTTGTTACTGATGGACACTGGGCCACCTTAAGGCCAGTTTGAGAAACCTTAGTCTGACCGTCCCAGTCATCCATTGCCACATAATGAACCACTCCAAAACTTGATGGCTTAAAACAACGACGACACTTATTTGGCTCATAAATCTGCAATTCGGGCAGGGCTTGTTGGGGACAGCAGAAAGCTGCTTTAAAGTCCTCAATGCCATTCTCCCCTACTCTCTCCACTTCCTGGTCCTCTCCTCTCTCCCCCTCGCCCTCCTTCCCCTCTCCACCACCCACCTCTACACCCATCCTTCCTCACTCCCCTCTCTCTGTCCTGGTTCCTGCAATCCCTTTTTTATCAAGTTAAATTTAGACTCTCACGTTTTTCCTTTCCCCATGGTCCATTTCTATCTTTCCTCAATGGAACCAACAAAATTTTTCCTCGTTAGGAAGGTGGAAGAGGGTGGGTCGTCACTCTTTAATATTTTTCATATATATATATATTTGAAAGTAAACTGAATAATTTTAATTCAGTAATTATATTTGCAAATTAATCCAGTATTTTGGGTAGACTAGACATCTTTGTATGAGCATAACCCCTGATTGTAAATAGATGCACCTGAACATATAGGATATGGCACACTCAAGAGAGACATTAATGAAGAGATTATAGGGGTGCAGGCATCGAAGAGAACTAACAAAGGATGTTGAGGCACCCAGGGATTAGCAACAGCAGAAAGCCATCACTACCCATAGATCTGAAGCCGCGTGGTGTTACCCAAGGCAGTGAGAGCTTGAGCCGGAAAAGGGGTCCCTGTCAGAAGCTATAGTCACAAAAAACAAAACGAACAAACAACAACAAAAAACCCCACCAATAACAACAAAGAAGGGCATGGGTTAAAAACACCTTGACTTCCCTCTTCTCCTGCCTTTTTATTTCCTGCTGGTTCTTCCCATTGGCCAAACCCAACCAGAGGCCAGAGGGCAAGGGAGCTCAGGTGGTGATACTGTCACAGGGGTCAGCCTCCAGACATGGAACACACTGAGAAGGGCAGAGAATGGATGGGGAGGAGGGTTGGCAAAGGGAGAAAAACCAGCACAACTTGTTACAAAAGTGAGTGAGATCATGGTAACTCTTTCAAACTATGCATACATCAGGAGTAAAAGATGGGGGGAGGCACATGACCAAACAATTAAGAAAAATAGACATTGACAGCAATTGGCATGACAGTCATTCTTAATTACATGAGCTAACAAAGTGGGGTTCCTGGCATGACTTACTACCAAGGAATTTATATTTGGCTTGGAAAGCAGAATGGTTCTTATAACAGATTTTTCTAATTATGTTTTGCTTATGCTAATACAAAGACTTGATTCCTCAAGTAAATACCACCTGATCACAAAGCAAGATGGCTCAAAAGTACACTGAACTCCAGGTGGAAGCCAGGCTGGGATTTGGCAATTTGCTGCAGATGATGCTAAAGTAAATGGAAGTTGTTGCTTTGGTTTCGTGGGGGCTGCTCTCTCCACCTAGTCTGTCAAAGCACCAGACAGAGGCAGCTACTGTATCTCATGCTTTTTCTGGATGCCTCAAAAATAATGGTACTCAAAGTTCACTAGGCATGAGAGTCACCTAAGGAACTTGTGAGAGTGCAGATTCCAAGGCCCACCAGGAGAAAAGATTCCCTTGGTCTAGATGGTGCCTAAGAATCTGAATTTCAACATTCATTCCAGACCATTCTGATGCCGGCGGTCAGGGCATCACGTTTAGGGAAACGCTGCTCCTAAGGCTGAACACATGATTCATAGGCCAAGGAGACAGAGAGGTGTAATAGACAAAGTGGGTGTCATAGATGATAAAGTGGGTGTAATAAATGATAGAGTGGGTGTAATAGATGATAAAGTAGGTGTCATGAAGTGGGTGTCATAGATAAAATGGGTGTAATATACAAAGTGGGTGTCATAGACAAAGTGGGTATAATTGATGTTAAAGTGGGTGTAATAGATGATGAAGTGGGAGTAATAGATGATAAAGTGGGTGTAATAGACAAAGCGGGTGTCATAGATGATAAAGTGGGTGTAATAAATGATAAAGTGGGTGTAATAGATGATAAAGTGGGTGTCATAAAGTGGGTGTCATAGATAAAGTGGGTGTAATAGATGTTAAAGTGGGTGTAATAAACAAAGCAGGTGTCATAGGCAAAGTGGGTGTCATAGGTAAAGCGGGTGTCATAGACAAAGCGGGTGTCATAGATGATAAAGTGGGTGTAATAAATGATAAAGTGGGTGTAATAGATGATAAAGTGGGTGTCATGAAGTGGGTGTCATAGATAAAGTGGGTATAATAAAGTGGGTGACATAGACAAAGTGGGTGGCATAGATAAAGTGGGTATAATAGATAAAGTCAGGAGATGATTTGGGTCCAGAGCTGGGTTCAAATCCTAACTTCGCCCTTGATTAGTTGAGGCCAGTTACCTTCTCTGACTGTCATTTTCAAAAAGAGTAAAAAATGTACCTGAGAGTATACTTGAAGGTAATAAATGAAAAGTGAAAATCATGATTAATACCCAGTGACACTCACCGTTTGTACCCAGAAGCTCCTTGAGTGAGGTTTTCTCAAGATGACAGGGCTCTGGGGGTCCTACCGCAAAAGACCCATGAGGACGGCAGCGCTGAGGCCCAGACTATGTCCTGTGCCCACTGAGCACCATCCTGCGATAGGGTAGCTCCCACATTTCATAGATTTTTAGGGTTGCTCTTTCCTTGTTTCCACTCAGGAAATTATTATTTGTCCTGCAGCATATGGATAACAGGTTTTTTTACCCATTCTCTCTCGTCGTTGGCATTACACCATTCAACAGTATGGTGTTAACAAAAAATATTAAAACTAGCCATCTTAATTTTTTGGTTCTGGTTCATAGTATAGCAAAATGAAAAGGAAAATCTTTCACACAGTCCCAGTGGTGCAGAAACATTTAGAAATTATTCTAAGTATAGATTCCCAGCTGACAGAGGGGTTGTTTTATGTCATTCTGTAATTTCGTTTTCACAACGTGTTCCGTGTGCTGGGATAAAGATTTTTAATGAAGTCAGAATGCTAAATTTAAGTGAACCTTTGCTCTCCGTTCATTGCAAATGCATTTTGTTACCATTTAATTGGCTGCGCATCTTGGCATCAGACGCCCAAGCAGCAAAACAGAAATCAGACCTCATAATGCAACAGTCTTGATGATGCCCAGATTCTAACTATCACTGTGGGTCTTTCCTAATCTTTCACTTAATAGACTTTCAGTGAATACATGTAAAAAGAGTTTCCATTGTTCCCATTAAATCATCCTAATTAGACATGAATATGTGATAATATGACTTGAGGAATATTTTACATAATGTAATTACCAATATTAGATGACATATAATAAGCTCCAAATTTTGTGGTCAATGAATAGCCTACGAATACCGCTTATTATCGGGAATAAATTTAAAATGCAAGCTGCTCCAAGCAAGCCATACAAAACATTTACTTATAGCTCAGGTCCAAAATCTACAGTTACCTGTTAGTGACTGTAAAAATCTGATGTAGCTCTACTGGACCTTCATACTTAGGTGTGCATAAGAATCACCTGAGAGGCTGTTTAAAAATACAGGTTCTGGGGCCACCCACAGAGAAATTGATTCAGTAGCGCTGAGGGTGGGGGAAAGGTGAAATGTGCATTTTAAACATCTCCCCAGGTGATGCTGGTGTAGCTAGTTGGGAACTAACTAGTCCATTTTTCCTGGAGGCCCTCCTCTCTCCTTTGTTCCTACCCATATGGGCCACTCCCAACCCAGGTATCCTTTTCAACACTGGCCTGGAGGCAGGTGTGTATCTATGATCAAGGAATGTTCTTCCAGCTCTCCAACTCTTGGCTTGACCACATGCTAATCTAATCACTAACAAGGTAAATTCACACAGATCCAACAGGTTACCCCCAGAGAACGCTCAGAGAGGTTCTGGATGCCTTTGGGCCAAACAAAAATGCACAGTCATGTGCGTTCTTTTCTTGATCCTCCATACTCTGTAGGGTGGGTCTTATGTGTACTTTACAGAGGAAGAAACTGAGGTTCAGAGAGGTCAGGGCACTTGGCAAAGCTCACACAAGAAAGGTAGAGAATTCTGAGCCTGTCTCAGGGTCCAAACCTGCGCTTACCTTGTCAAGAGCTCGGTTATGTTGCCAGGATATGTGGAGGTGGTTTAAGCATTTTACATTAAAAAAAAAACCAATTACCTCTTGGAATTAATTTTCTATACAAGAGGAGATTACTGTACATTCACAGAATAGCAGCTACACAGGAAATGATTAAAATTCTAAGAAACATCTCCCTGTCTCTAGCTTCAGACCTTTTACAATGCTTCCATCTTATGGTTAGGTGTGAAAACAGAAAATTAAGTCCTGGTTTGTCTCCCGTTTTCAAACCCTCTATCAATGGCCCAAGGACATCCTGGCTTGGGTGGGGCCATTGCAGGAACTATTTCCCAACAGGATCAGAAAATTGATCTTCTTAAACGTAAGGCTGGAATTTTCAAAGCTAACTTTTGCAGTTTTGATGGTTTTGCAGTTTTGATGGTATGCTCAGACTCCATAACAAAATACCATACCTTTCATTTTCTGGTGAGAGCCCACTTCCGGGTTCACAGACGGCTGTTTTCTCAGTCTTCACATGGCAGAGAGAAAGAGATTTCTCTCTCCTTTCCTTTTCTTATAAAACCTATTGGATTAGGGCCCCATGCTTATGACCTCATCGAAATTTATCTCCTAAAATCTCTATGTCCAAATACAGTCACCTTGGATTTAGGGATTCAACATATGAATTTGGGGGCATACAATTCTGTTCAGAGCAAATGGATTCAGTAATTTTCTAGAAAAGCAACTTTGGAGAGATGCAAATAGGCAGCTTTTCCTAACTGAAGACAGTAATTTCTGCGAAGGTACACTTCCAACCCTTTTGTGGAAAATGGATGGTGTATCAGGAAGTCAACACGTGGTGTTACCAGGCCTTAGGCCGGAACCCTGAAAGATGCTGTGGCTGCTGAATCCGGTTCCATAATGTCCGAGGCAGAATTGTATGCAATTGTGTTTGAATATGTACATTTCTCAGGGAGGTATGCTCTAGCCACAACGGTTTCCCAGCTGGTTTTTGGCAAGCTATGGCCTTAGGGCTGTCTTAGGCTGGGTTCCCTAGAAGCAGAGCCTGAGACTGGGATTCTTGTGCCAGCAATTTATTGACAAAATGCTCTCAATCCAGACATCAGGATAGGCATTGAGGAAAGGAGGAGAGGTCAGGGGAAGAAGTTAGGCAGAATTGTAGTTTTTGGAGAAGTCTGTCCTCAGTCTGTCCCATGAGGCACTCCGGAAGATATATTGCATCACAGAGAGTGTCCTGTTCAAAGGCAAGGACCCTGGGCACCCAAGCCCCCTCCTATCATTTAGTCATTGACCACCTTCTAGGCATCTCTTGGAGGGGAGCTGGCTCTGGTCAGCCAAGGGCAGTCCTCCAGAGAAGGGGACAGTTGTGAGCCTTTTGCTGTCAACACCCACTTCAACACGGGACTGGGTGCACTGGCTGCTGCAGAGGACCAGGTGGGCTCCAAATGCACCTGCTACAGAGCCTGCTCTAGCTGAGCCCTCTACCTGGATGCTCTTCCCCCAGATAACCTTTTATCAGACTCCCTCCCCTCTGTCAGGTCTTTGCTAAAACCTCACCTTCTCAATGAGGTCCACAGCGGCCACCTTACTGATGTGCAAACTGCACCTCCACCCCCTCACCATCACCCTGACCCTGCTCCACTCTTTCTTTTTCTTCACAGCTCTCATCACCCTCAGACATACATAACTTACTTCTTTCATATGTTCAGTTTTCTTATGGTCTGTATCTCCCATTAGAATGGAAGCTCTTTCAGGGCAGAAATACTGGTCTAGCTTTAGCCCCGAGAATGCCGCCTGGCATATGCAAGGCACTTAATCAATGCTTGCTGAGTTAATTATTTAAGTCGCAAAGGGACCCAGACCAAAAGAAGAGAGGAGGTCAAGACTCCAAAGAAAAGATGGTCTAAAAGCACAGTAGCCAATCCAGTAGGGTGCATCTTGGGTCCTACAGGAGGGGTACCACCACCTCCATCTTCGGGTCCAAATGAATGCAAAGTGGTCATTAAAATGTGCTCTGTGTGGCTGCTCAAAGCTGTCTGCCCAATACGGTTGCTGTAGTGGAGGACTTACTAGGCTACTACTGGTACTTCTGAAATAACTTTGTCTTATTCTCCCTCAGAAGACCACCCTGATGATAATACCTTAGTTAGCAGAACTTTTCATCCAAAGGTACGGAAATGCTAAGATATGGAAACACTCAGATATGACAATGCTTCATAGATACCAAATGAGGAATTTTTACAACTTCCTTAGACGATGCATGTTAATATGCACACTCTCATTAGTTCAATGACAAGGTCCACCACATCCTATCTGCCTTATAAAGAAGAGATCTTGGACAAATCGTGAAAAAAATGTTTTAATCATCTCTTCCTGGCCTTCCCCCCAAAAAATTCACAGGAAATTGTTTATTCCTTGCCTAGACAAAATGGGCAAAAGATTTAGATAGAAATTACCCAAAACAGAATGAATCATGAGTAAACAAATAGATGGGAAAAAGTTCAATTTTACCAAATTAAAACAACAGTCAAATACGATTGTCATCTATCAAATAGCAAAGTTTTTTTTCATTTTTCTTTTTTTTTTTTCTATTGTACTACCAAAACTGGCAAAGAAATGGTTCTACACATGGATGGAAGTAAAAAGTGGTAAAAGCCTATGGAAAGTTATATGGCCAGATGTATTTAAAGACTTTGCTCTCTTCATAACCTTTGACCTACGAGAGTCAGAACCCTGGTGGAACCCAATCCTACCAAAATAATCAGAAATTCAGGGGGAGAAGAGCCTTTTGAAACCAGCCATGGGGGTTTATAGCAGGACTAAAATGCCAGGAAGAGGAAAGAAGAGAAGTAGGCTCCTTGGGTAAGATGCTGATAGATTCC
>NC_041215.1:131936452-131955184 GCF_002837175.3 Physeter macrocephalus | reverse complement strand
GAGAGGGATGGCCAGGAGGGGGGGCTCCTACAGCTGACCTGGGAGGGAGGGGGGATGGAGGAGGAGCTGAGGGCCTGGGTCCCCCACCCCTCAGTGACTGGAGCAGCAGAGTCCCTGGGGAAGCATGTTTGCCTTTGTGCCTTTCTGTCGGAAGAGAGTCGGCTCCCTGAGACCATATCCATTTTTATATTTCTTGGAAATTTCGCGGCATGCATTTCAGGGAAAATAAAAAGCTGTCATTGCTGGAGAAATGATACCAATCAGGACCTGAAAAGGCTGGAAAATTATCCTCCTGGAGACAAAAACGTTGAGGGAAAAATGCAGATTAAAAGCACAAAGAGACACTTTGCCACCGCCCTGCCCTCCCCTCCCCCTTTATGGAATCACCACATTTTACATAATTCCACCTCCCCTAGGTAGAATTAACTGGACACAAGAAGAACTCATGGGTCAAAGGAGGACCCTGAGATGGCCAGAGATGGAGGCACAGAATATCCAGAGTGGTAGCTCAGAGGTGGACAGTTGGACAGAAAAGGGACAGGCAGGATGGGGGGGGGGCAGAGGTGGCCACTCAGGGCCAGCGGCCAGTAGCCAGGCTGATGAGCACCCCCAGGGAGGGGACAGGGTATTGGGTCCTTTATTTCCTGCCTTGTTGTGGTTTTTATCAGATGGGGCTCCATAGCAGTCTTGGGCTGTCTCTAAGGTTGTTTAGGTCACTCTTGCAAGCTGGAACCGTCAGGCCTGAGAGTGCTGGTGTTTTTGTGAGGTCCCCTGCTAGGGATGCTGGAAGCAGAGAGGTGGGTAGGGCAGGACGGAAAAAACGTGGGTCACAGAAATAGTATCATTCATCCAAGAAGCTCCAAGTTCCCTGTGGGTACAGTGGTGAGTGAGCCTGGCATAAGTAGGCCTTGTGTCCAGGGGCTGGGAGTCGTGGGAGGGAGGTTCCACATTAAGAAAGCAAATTGAACCGAAGAAAGGAGTGGGTGGATAAATTCATAGTCGCCCCTGGCTCCTGCAAGGCGGGCTCTTTCATTAGTCTCTAGCTGGTCCCCCCGACCTCCACTCCACCGCCTAGCCCAGGGGCTTTCAGAGCAGTGGGTACCAAGGCCAGTCAAGGTTTGGGGGAGGCGCGCGGTCTCAGCGCTGCGGCCCCTTCTTGCGGCAGCTTCTGGGGCTCTTCCTCCACCACTGCCAGCCAACACCCCGACGTGTGCCCGGGGGAGGGCTGGGCAGGGGCAGGAGGTAAAGGGGAGGACCCGGAAAGCCCCTTACTGACCCCCCCGGTCCAGGCGCTGTGCCAGGCGGTACAGGCGCGATTCCAGCGCACCCCACAGCCTTTCAGCGAGTCCTCCCTGCAGGGGGCTCCCGTCCTGTGGGCTGGGCTGGCCCACCAGCTTCTTTCTTTTCAGCTGGAGCCTCTTTCAGGCGGGTTGGTAGGCATCCCTGAGTGGAAGCATCGGAGCAGAGGGGACCTGAGGCCCTCACTCCTCTCGGGGCTGGAATCCCGGAGCCCAGGGCCTGTGCTAGACCCTTGGGAGCGTGTTCCCGAAGCCTCCTTCCCCGCCCCCGAGCTGCCACAGAGCTGACAGGTAGCCGGGATGGAGGCAGAAAGGAGGGAGCGCTGGGGGGGCGGGCGGAGGAGGGTGGAGCCGCCCGCGCGCCCCCTCCCTCGGGGCCGGCGGGCGGCGCAGCGAGGCACGGCAGCAGAGGAGGCGGCGGGCGCACGGAGAGAGCGGCCGCCCGCCCAGCTCGGCCCCGGCCCCGGCCCCGGCTCGGGCTCGATCCGCTCTGTTCCCGCTCCGCCCGGGCGCGCACCTGCCGGGTAAGTGGCACCCGAGCCCGCGGCCGCCGCGGCCACATCGGCCACCATCTCCGCCGCCACCGCCGCGCCGAGCCTCCAGGCTTTGTCTGCGTCCTCGCAGCTCCGGCTCAGGCTGCGGCTGCGACTCCCGGGCTTGGTTCTCTGGCTCCGCGGACTGCGCGGCGCGGGAGGCTCCGCACCCAGGGCTCGGGGCGCGCGGGGCCCGCTCGCTCTGCGCCGGGGATGAAACTTCGCCCAAGTTTGGGTTCCGGGGAGAACCTGTTGAAGCCGGGAGTGGCCCAGGGCGAGGACGGGGGACGAAACCGGTTCCGGGTCCTTTAGGGCCGTCGGGGGTTTCTCCCTGATCCTGGGCGGGATGGCGCGCCTGCTCGGGCCGCTTGGGAACGGGACTGGTGGGCGTTCTGGCCACGGAATAGAGAAGACAGGGCTGGGGATGGCTCTGCGGACATCCGCGAGGACAAAGTTTGGTTCTTCAGTCGCTTTCTTGAGCGTCTAGTTCCGGTGCGGAAAGCTGAAGGCGGCTTCAGGGTCTGCATAGAAGCGGCACTGACCGCGCCTCCTTTCCCCTGCCTCCGCTTTTCCCCTCCCCCCGCCTGGCCTCGCTGTAGCAGGTCCGGAACAAGAAATGCAAAGAGGAGAGAAACAGCCTTTCATTGAAGGCCTGCTACGTGCCAGGCCCCATGCTCGGTGCTCCCCTGCTTTATTACGGCCCAAACCTGCGGCGGGCATATGTGTGCGGGGAGAGGGGAGGTTGAAGGACCCCACTGTGCAGTGTGGTAGATGGCGGCCACTCTGAGCGGTCCCCTTCCTTCATTCTCCGAGTGGCGCAGGGAGGCCAGGCCCCGGGCCCACTCGTTGTTGGGGACTCGGGGTGGCCTCCAGCCTTTGGACCTAGGCCTGTGCCCTTCCTCGTCGCGCTCGTGGACCCCGTCGAGCCCCAGTACCCTTCTGAGCCTGTATCTACCTTTCCCGCAGCTGCGGCCCGGGGGGACCATGCGCCGGCCCACTGGGAGCCTGGCGGCCGGGAGCATCCTGTAGCGGAGACCGCCAAGGGCTGCGCGGCGGTGCTCGCGGCGCCATGGAGGCCCCGTATTCGATGACAGCACACTACGACGAGTTCCAGGAGGTCAAGTACGTGAGCCGGTGCGGTGGGGGAGGCGCGCGGGGAACGTCGCTGCCCCCCGGCTTCCCGCTGAGTGCGGGGCGCAGCGCCCCCGGGGGCCGGGCCGGGCTGCCGCGCTGGAACCGGCGCGAGGTGTGCCTGCTGTCGGGGCTGGTGTTCGCCGCGGGCCTCTGTGCCATCCTGGCCGCCATGCTGGCTCTCAAGTACCTGGGCCCGGGAGCGGCGGGAGGCGCCACCTGCTCCGAGGGCTGCCCGGAGCGAAAGGCCTTCGCGCGCGCCGCCCGCTTCTTGGCCTCCAACCTGGACGCCAGCATAGACCCGTGCCAGGACTTCTACTCCTTCGCGTGCGGCGGCTGGCTGCGGCGCCACGCCATCCCGGACGACAAGCTCACCTACGGCACCATCGCGGCCATCGGCGAGCAGAACGAGGAGCGCCTGCGGCGCTTGCTGGCGCGGCCCGGGGGTGGGCCCGGCGGCGCAGCCCCGCGCAAGGTGCGCGCTTTCTTCCGCTCCTGCCTGGACATGCGTGAAATCGAACGGCTCGGCCCGCGGCCCATGCTCGAGGTCATCGAGGACTGCGGGGGCTGGGACCTGGGGGGCGCGGCGGCGCCCTGGGACCTCAACCGGCTGCTGTACAAGGCTCAGGGCGTGTACAGCGCCGCCGCGCTCTTCTCGCTCACCGTCAGTCTGGACGACAGGAACTCCTCGCGCTACGTCATCCGCGTGAGTGCGCCCCCCACCCCCGCACCGGGCACCCCACAGGCGGCCAGGAACTAGGGGTGCCTCGGCCTGGCACGCCTGCCCCGCGCTCCCTCTGCGCCCAGAAGACCGGTGCGGAAGGGGAGGGGAGGGGAGAGGAATGGAAGGGAGCGCGCACCGGCAGAGCGCGGGAGGAGGGCGCGAGTAATTTCCCTCGAGTAATTGCGGTGTTTAGCAGAGCCGCGGGAGCCGCAATTTCCCAGCCCTCTGGCAGCGGTGAGAGCCCGGAGGGAGGGGGTGTACTGACGGGCTGTGGTGACAGGCCTGTCGGGCTGGAGCGGGCTGGAATGCCTGCGGGGCGGGGGGCCAAGTGTCCGTGCGCCCCTCACAGGTAGGGAAAGGACGGGGTTACAGGAGGAGGGGTGGGGGGCGCCCCCCTCTGTCCCCAGGCTAGGCCAGTCAGGGGTGTGGGCTTAGACCAGCTTCTCTGGAATGAGGGAGGGGCTCCTGTCTTTATGCTCCCCGGGCTGGTGACAGTGGATGTCTGGCGTGTCCTCAGTTTGCCCTTTTGGATGGGAATTCAGTCTGTCTGCAGGAGCCGGGAGAGTTGATCTCTGTCCCCCATCTCTCTCCATAGATTGACCAGGATGGGCTCACCCTGCCCGAGAGGACCCTGTACTTAGCTCAGGATGAGGAGAGCGAGAAGGTGTGGGAGCGCGGGGTGGGGTTCAGGGAAGGCCTGGGGCTCCGGGCGGCCTGGACCAGGGCCTGGCGCCGACTGCACCCCTGCCGTGCCCCGCCCCCCGCCCGTGCAGATCCTGGCAGCATACCGCGTGTTCATGGAGCGCCTGCTCAGCCTCTTGGGCGCTGAGGCTGTGGAAAAGAAGGCCCAGGAGATCCTGCAGCTAGAGCAGCAGCTGGCCAACGTGAGCGGGGGGTGGGGGTGGGGGGACACAACTGCTGCGCCCTGGGGGCGGGGAGCATCAGGCGGGGCTTGGTCAACTCTGCCCTCCATACCCAGATCACAGGGTCAGAGTATGATGACCTCCGGCGAGATGCTAGCTCCATATACAACAAGGTGACACTGGGGCAGCTGCAGAAGATCACCCCCCATGTGAGTGTGACCCAGCCCTGGTGGGGGAGGCGCTGATCTTGGGACTCCTGGGCTGTCCCCTCCCCAGGGACGAGCAAGGCCTTCCGTGGCCGTGGACTCACGTGTCCTCTTGCTGCCTCTACCTGACCCCCTCCCTGTCTTCTGTGGTCCCTGCCACCCCACCCCACTGTCCCCGTCGTGGTCCCACAGCTGCGGTGGAAGTGGCTACTGGACCAGATCTTCCAGGAGGACTTCTCAGAGGATGAGGAGCTGGTGCTTCTGGCTACAGACTATATGCATCAGGTGTCCCAGCTCATCCGCTCCACACCCCGCAGGTACACCTGCCCGTCACCCGCCTGCTACCCGCCTGCCCCCCAGCCCCCACCCCCCCCCCCCCACGCATCCCAGACCTATCTGCTTGGAGAGCTTTGAATTTCTGCCTCCACCTCTGTCCGGTATCCACCCACTCTGGGGAGGCAGGTGAGGAGCACCGGAAAAGGAGTCCAGACCCCTAGGTTCAGACCTGGCTGTCCCACCTACTCTGTGGACCCTGGGCCGAGCTGTGAGCTTCCCGAGCTGCGGTTTCCTCATGTGGGGATGGTGAGGCTTGAGTGAGTCTGAAGTCAGAAGGGGAAATTGTGGCCGCAACTCTGCTCCCCCAGGGCCACCTTGAGGAAAGCCTCCCTGGTCTCCGCCCCGCTTGGGAACGACCTGAGGCCTCTCGAGGCCAGTTCTGAGGCAGGCAGTCACCCCAAGTGGCCATTCTCCCACCCCACGGCAAGTCAGAAACCAGTGCTGGCCCGTGCCCCGTCAGCCTCAGGTGCTCTGCTCAGTGGCCTGAGGTGGGCCTGCTGCGTGCGGGCCCAGCCCTCCTCCCTGGCTGGGGCTGGGAGTGCCTGGAACGACCCTCAGTCCCGTGCAGGTGCTTGGTCCCGCCCTAGGCCCAGGGGCCGGGGGCCGGGGGCCGGGGCGCCCGCGCACGTGAGCCTGTCGGGACACCCAGCTGCTTCACCTGGCCCTCAGGATCCTACACAACTACCTGGTGTGGCGCGTGGTGGTGGTCCTGAGTGAGCACCTGTCCCCACCGTTCCGAGAGGCCCTGCACGAGCTGGCACGGGAGATGGAGGGCAGCGACAAGCCACAGGAGCTGGCCCGTGTCTGCCTGGGCCAGGCCAACCGTCACTTTGGCATGGCGCTCGGTGCCCTCTTTGTACATGAGCACTTCTCAGCTGCCAGCAAGGCCAAGGTCAGGCTGCCCTGGCCTTGAGGAGAGGGGTGCGGGTCCTGAGATGGGCATGAAGTTCTTGCATGGCCCTGGTCCAAGCATGAGGAGCGTGGGGAGCCCCGCACGTCCCCCTGCAGCCAAGGGCACCGGGCTCAGCTGAGGGCTCGGCCCTCTCTGAGCCTCCAGGCTACTCCTCCCCAGGCTTCCTCCTCCAGGAAGCCTACCTGGTTTGTCAGCTGCAGGACCCTCTCCCCACCAGGCTCCTGCCCTCCCTGCTCCGCCGTGCTCAGTGGGCTGGCCTTAGGAATGCTGAGCAGCAAGTCCTGGGCTTAGGAAGTGGTGCTGAATGATTAGGGGGTACCCCTTACTCCAGGTGCTGGGGGCTCAGAGCTAAGGCCTCCTGGGTTGACCCTTGATTCCTGACCCCTGACCCTGCAGGTACAGCAGCTGGTAGAAGACATCAAGTACATCTTGGGCCAGCGCCTGGAGGAGCTGGACTGGATGGATGCTGAGACCAAGGCGGCCGCTCGGGCCAAGGTGACATGGGACCCTTTTCCCATTTGTTGGTTCCACAATCACATATTAAGTGCCTACTGTGGGCCAAGTGCTGGGATAACAAAAGAGACAAAGATGCCTCTTGTGGCGTTGGCATCACCCAGCCTGCTTTCCCCTTGCCTGAGCCCCACCCCTGTGCTGGCCCTGGAGCTTTCTCGCTTAGAGGGGTGGAAGGCTATCTCCTGAGGCCCTGGCCCACTCACCACCCTCTCGCCTGCAGCTCCAGTACATGATGGTGATGGTGGGCTACCCGGACTTCCTGCTCAAACCCGAGGCTGTAGACAAGGAGTATGAGGTGGGCCTGCCCCTGCCCTACCCAGCCTGACCCGTCAGGCTTCTCCAGGCCCATGGCCAAGACCCCCATGGAGACCAACCACCGCCACAGAGGAGGAGCCACGGCCCTCAGCTGGCGGACGCTGGGAGGGCGTGGGACCTGCTGGGTGCTGGTCTGGCCCTGCCCCGGCCTGCCGCTGAGAGCTGCCCATCCCCCATGCAGTTTGAGGTCCATGAGAAGACCTACTTCAAGAACATCTTGAACAGCATCCGTTTCAGCATCCAGCTCTCAGTCAAGAAGATCCGGCAGGAGGTGGACAAGTCCACGTGGGTACCTGGCCTGGAGCTGGGGGGTCAGGTGTGCCATGGGGTGCCATGGGGACAGTGTTCCTTACCAACGCCAGGAGGTTGATGCCTCCCAGACATGCTGGTGGGGAGTGAGGACCCGGCCTGCACAGGGTGCGAGTGGGGGCTGTCAGGGTGTGGGATCAGCCCGGGGGAGGCCCAGGATATAGCTGTAGGCTGGGACACCAGGGCATCCTTTAAGGAGGAGGAGACTAGGAGGTAGGGGTGGTAGGGGAGGGAGTGTGGGTCCCCCCCAGCTGACCCCAGCCTCCCTCCACAGGTGGCTCCTCCCCCCACAGGCGCTCAATGCCTACTATCTACCCAACAAGAACCAGATGGGTAAGGGGGTGTGTCCAGACAAGGGGCAGGGCCTGGAGGTGGGGAGGGTCCGCCGCTGACCATGCCCCCCCCGCAGTGTTCCCCGCTGGGATCCTGCAGCCTACACTGTACGACCCTGACTTTCCGCAGTGAGTAGGGAACGTGGCGTGAGCCTGAGCCGCGGCCGTGGCCTTGTCTGCGGGGTGGGTGGGGACTGCTCAGCTGGCCCCATGCCCGGCCGGGCACCGCAGTCATGACAGCTGCAACCCTGGGTCCCCGTAATCCCACTTCATCTTTGGTTATTTAGAAAAAGGAGGAGGGTTTTTTGTTGTTTTTTTTTTCATTCTTTTAAACGTCCTGAGTCCCCCTTACCTGGTTTGAGGCTTCTTTGGGTGTTGGCAAACTGGAAGAACAACCCTAGTGGTGAGGAGAAAGGCCACATCCCATGTGGGGTGCCTCAGTTTTCCTCCTGTCTCCCTCCAACCCTGTCTCCTCCCCGCAGCCCTGCTCTGTTAGATGTTCTTTCCTAAAAGGCGGCTGCCCAGGTGTCAGTGGCCCCGTTTACACTCCCCACGGGGAAGCTGAGGCACAAGCGCTCGGGGGCCGTGCCGTCACTGGCCTCCCCGGGCTGCCTCGTGGCCTGGCCAGGGCCTCCCGAGGCCTGGGCAGCAGCTCGGCGGGGCTCTCAGAGGGCGGGTGAGGCTGGGGCCTGACGCTGCTGCCACGGCCCAGGTCTCTGAACTACGGGGGCATCGGTACCATCATCGGGCACGAGCTGACCCATGGCTACGATGACTGGGGTGAGGCCTGCGGGCGGCCTGAGGGGTGGCGGAGGACAGACAGTGGCGGGCAGGGCGGCGAGGGCCAACGGAGGCCCCGCGGCTCCCCCGTGCCTGTTGTCTGGCGGGTGGGGAGGGCCTCGGTGCCCAGCCGGGCTCTGCGGTGAAGGCCGGTCTCGGCCCGCGCCCCCCCGCTGCCCACAGGGGGCCAGTATGACCGCTCGGGCAACCTGCTGCACTGGTGGACAGAGGACTCCCACAGCCGCTTCCTGCGCAAGGCCGAGTGCATCGTCCACCTCTACGACAACTTCACCGTCTACAACCAGCGGGTGAGGCCCCCCTCGCCGCCCCCTGGGCCCCTCGGGCCTGGCCCGCGCAGACTAGGGGCGTGCACACCTCCACGCACGCTCACGTGCCTGAACGAAGCCAGTGCCGAGCTCCGCGCACAGCCGCCAGGGCCTGCGCGCACGCGGACCTGGGCGAGAGAAGGAGTTCGCACAGACTCACACGCACGTGGGCCACAAGGTGGGGGAGTCCTACCCAAACCCTCTGGGAAGGGGCAGGTGGGTGGAGGCAGGGCCCAGGGAGGCCAGGCCCGAAGGAGGCCAGAGGGCCTTGGGCAGCCTCCAACCTCTTCCCTCCTCGCCAGGTGAACGGGAAGCACACACTCGGAGAGAACATTGCGGACATGGGCGGCCTCAAGCTTGCCTACTATGTGAGCTGCCCCTGTCTGGCCCTCGCTCCCTGAGGGAGGAGTGGTGGGGGGCACTGGGGACCGGGCTAGAGACCTACTCATCCCTCCCTCCCCATCCTGTTGAGCTCTGGTCTTGGAGGGGAGGTGCCGTGCTGGGCACAGGGTCCACTGGAAGAGGGACTCCTGGGCCCCCCTCCTTCCAGGAGAGCAAAGAGGGCTGCCTGGAGGGGGTGGCATCTGCCTGGGGTTAGCCTCCCGGGGAGGGAAGAAGGCCGGGGTCCGGGGGGGCTCGGCAGGGTGGCTGGCGCGCAGCGCTGGGGCAGGTGAGGGCCTGACTGAGCGGAGGGTGCCAGGTGGCGCCGTTGTGGGCACCGCAGCTCCGTGCTCTGCGCCCCCAGGCCTATCAGAAGTGGGTGCGCGAGCACGGCCCGGAGCACCCGCTGCGCCGGCTCAAGTACACGCACAGTCAGCTCTTCTTCATCGCCTTTGCCCAGGTGTGCGGGCGGGGCCCGTAGGGGAGCGGGGCGGGGGCACAGCTTCCAGCCCATCCCCCGTCAGCCTCCCCTCAGGGAGCCCCGCGGGCTCTGGTGGGGGACCGAGGCCGGGCGCGCGGGGCCTCGTCGGTGGGCGCCTGGCCTCACGCCCGCTGCCCCCCCCCGCGCGTCCTGGCCCAGAACTGGTGCGTCAAGCGGAGGTCGCAGTCCATCCACCTGCAGGTGCTGGCCGACAGGCACGCGCCTGAGCACTACAGGTACGCCCGCCTGCCGGCCTGGGCCTCGTCCCCTCCTCGCGTCGGGGCTGGGAGCGGGCCGGGGCGGGAAGGGACAGCTGGGGTGTGGTGGCCCGTGCCACACACTCTGTGGGTCTCTCCCCTGCCCCAGGGTGCTGGGCAGCGTGTCCCAGTTCGAGGAGTTCGGCCGGGCCTTCCACTGCCCCAAGGACTCGCCCATGAACCCTGCCCACAAGTGCTCTGTGTGGTGAGCCTGGCTGCCCGCCCGCACGCCCCTACCTCCCTGCACGATCTGCCTCTCGCTGGCGGCCGGGGCACGCGTGGACCCGGCTCTGGTCCACTCTGGGCGCCGTCCGCCTCCCCAGCCCCTCCAGGACCCAGCGCCCAATCACTGTCCCTCGCTTCCGGAGGGACCCAGAACAGGGATGCAGTTGGGCTCCAGGAGGGCCTGGAGGAGAGACGCTAAGGTCCCCAGACTAGGCTCTTGGGGAGCCAGCCCCCCGCCCAGCTGGATTGTACAGGCCCCGCCTTCGCTGTGTTCTCGCTGCTAAGTCAGGTCAATAAAGCTGCTCTACTGTTGCCTCCGCCTCCTCGGGGGCCCCCAGAGCAGGTGGGACTGGATGAACGCGCGGGGGAGGCTCAGGCCCTTAGCAGAATGAGACCCTAGAGAAGACCTTTTTGTCCCC
Source organism: Physeter macrocephalus (assembly GCF_002837175.3). Taxonomy (NCBI): domain Eukaryota; kingdom Metazoa; phylum Chordata; class Mammalia; order Artiodactyla; family Physeteridae; genus Physeter; species Physeter macrocephalus. Next base: position 131,944,842 of record NC_041215.1, on the reverse strand, counting down.
TCCTGGCGGCCTCGGCCGGGCGGCCTCTGTCTCACCCCCCCAGCTCCCGTCCTTCCCACCAAGCACCCACTCCGCCCTCCACCAAAGTCCTGCCGAGGCCCCTGCACGGTTCTGAGGGCGCCCCTGGGCCAGCCTCACGGGGGCCAGAGAACCAAGCCCAGTGACCTACCCCCCGGCGCGACGCCGGGACTTCGCTTCTCCTGAGTGTGCAGAGTGGTGCCCCCTCAGCCCCGCAGGAGTTTCTGCAGTGTCCCCTAGCCAGTCATCCAGCCCAGGCTAGGCCTTGGCTCAGCTTCTTGGAGAAAGGGGACGGGTGACGCGTGGCCTCGAGGCGTCCCCTCCAGCCTGGAGCAGGAGCTCCTGGGGAGAGAGAAGGAGAGGAGTGGTGGGGGCAGGGTGCCGGGGGGCTCCCGGCGCGGCCCGGGGCGGGAGGGGAGGAGAAGTGCTGCTCTATCTTGGGCGGGAGGGCAGGGGCAGCGGGGAGCCCCACTGGGGGACCCCAGGCGTCTGCAGGGCTGAGACTGCCCGCCCTACCTGCTCCGGTCTGTTTCTCTTACTTCAGGGGTGGCCTAGAGAAATCAGCCACTCCCTGAGCACTGCCCGGGAGGTGTGGCCTGTCCCCAGCTCCCACTGCAGGGGTGAACGTCTTGCCCGTCCAGCTCCTGTCTTTATGCTCAGATAATGTCTGTCTGCCTCTCAGCCTTGAGTGACGTTTACAAAGTCCCTGTTATCTGAGCCTTGGATGCACCAACCTGAGGGAGTGGGGACAGAAAACGCACCTGCCACACTGATCGGGCCACAGCGGAGGGTGGGGCCCCGCAGAGAAGAGGCAGGAACGAAGAGGGACACCACGGGAGCCAGCAGGAGTGGCCGAGCTCCCCGGGGCGGGGGCTCTTCCTCGGGGAAAGACGGTAGGGGCTGCGCTAATCAGTCCAGGGCGCAGAGCCCTGCTCAGAGCTGCCTGTGGGGGGCAGGTAGGGCCCTTGCGTTCAGGGCTCCTGAGAGGTGCTGTGCTTATGGATCTTCCTTGGTTTCCTCCTGAAGCCTCTTTCCCCCTGGGCTGGGCACATACATGCCGTGTCCTTCGGGCAGTGAGGGCAGAAAGACGGTCTAGCTCCCTGTCTCGACCTGCCACCCACCTTCTGGTCGGGGACTTTCTGCATGCGGCGCCTCACCCGCTCCCTCTGGCCTGGGATCCTGGCTGGAATGGTAACCATCAGGCCCAGCCCTCGGGCCCCCTCCCCGGCTCCCTGCCAGCCTAGGGGAGGCCTCGGGGTTGGGGGACCTGTAGCGTGAGACTCCAGCAGGAAGTGCAGCGAAGCCCAGGTACCCCTGTGCCCAGCGGAGGGGGCCGGTGGGGTCGGGCCTGTGGGGGAAGGTGGGCCCCTGGGGTAGGACATGGGGTTCCTGGCCTCGAGACTAGTCCCGAGCTGGAAGCTGGGAAGCCTGGGGGCCTCAGCTGCTGGCCCGGGGCCTGAGCTGCTGGCCCGGGGCCTGATGCCCAGCTGGGGGCCACCCACCCTTCCGGCAGGGTTGTGGATGACAGGCCATGAGGCCTCCAGAGACCCCTGCGCCTGACGGATTCCTGCTGGGCTCATGCTGGTGCTGTCACCGCTACCCGGGGCTGCAGGGCTCCTCACATCTTTGGGGAGGACCGAGGGAGACCAGCCGGTCAGAGGGCGCGCAAGCCAAGGGCATACCAAGGACAGAGTCCCGGCCCCGAGGGCCCACGGAGTTCAGACAGCCAAGGATCCCAGAGCCACGGGGTGGCCCTGCAGGGCACGGTTGCGACCTGTGTGTCACCCACGGGTTCCCAGAATGCTTTTCCAGACAGAACCTGAGAGCACACTCGCTGCAGCGAGGCTGGGCAGAGGACGGGGGCGGCCCCTTTTACAGACAGGGAACTCGGGAGTCGCGTGCCCCGCCCAGGGTCACACCGCCCGTGGCAGCTGACGGGCGCGTCCTGGTTGCCGGGTCGTGTCCGTGCTACCCTCGGCGTCCCCTCTCAACAAGTTCTGGTAGGAAACCGAGTGCGCAGCGTAGGCGCTGGCCATTTCATCGTCTACCGGGCCCTGTGCTTGCAGCCGAGCTGAGGGTCCGCTGACATGCTGCCGAGGTGAGGACTTGACCCAGCTCGGCACAGCTGCCCACGTGGTTCTCTCGTGTGGGGTGAGGGGTCAGGAGTGCAGTGGTGAAGGCCCTTCCGGTGGTGCAGGGACTCTAGAAGCAGCCTCGGGGCAGGTCGTTGCAGGGCTGACTCCGTCCGTCCCCGGGGGTGGCTCCCCGCGCAGCAGTCATCCTCTGAGCGGAGCTTATTGGGATGACGGAAGGCAATCTGCAACTAAGCGTTTGACAGCGGGGAAGTAAAGGAGCTAAGGGGTGGTTTGCAACCGCGCTTAAGCTTCCACGGGTGTGCCCTCGTGCGCGGGCCCTTATGCTTCTGCCATCCACGGCTTTGAGCCCGAGCCTTGAGCCTGGGGGTCACTGCTGGGTGACCTTGGCAAGTGATTCTCCCTCTGACCCTCTCTGGACCCCAGGAGCGTCACTGGCAGACCCGGGGTGTGTCTGAGGGTGGGCCCGCCTGTGGTGGATGGGTGTGAGCCCCTCTCCCCCAGGACTGCACGGCTGCTGCCTCCGCAGTGAGAGCCCCTCACGGAGTCCTCAGTGCCATCAAGGTGTCACCGAGCAGCCCTGTCCCGCAAGCCTTTCTAACCGGTTCAGTGGAGCCCAGATTCAAGTTCCTGCCACCCGCGTGGTTGCTTCTATGCTGACCCGGGTGCCCAGCGCCCTGGGGAGCCCAGCTTGTGAGGAGCCCTAGAAGCAATATTTTTAAATGGCTTGAGCCCTCACTCCAGATATTCTGGGAATTCCAGGGACGTCCATGAGCAAATACCTCTGGGGGTGGGTTCTCAGGGGGCTTGGGCTCCTCCTCCTTCCCCCTTGGGTGGGCTGGCCCTTCCCCACCCCCCGTACCCCCCATGCTGGGCAGCACCCTGACTCCTTCCCTCCCCAGGGAGCAGGTAGAGTCAGAGATGGCACTGCAGGTCTGCTTCCTGGGGGGCCCCTTTCACTGCCTCTTTCTCTCCCCTTCAGGGCACCTCCCCCCTCCCCTAAACTGGCTTGAGGAACCCCCTTTCCCTGGATTTAGTAAAAAGAGCAATTTCCCGTCCCCCCTGCCAGCTCCAGGCCTGTCCAGAGGCTGAGTACTGTGCCCCCAAGGCTGCCCCTCGGGCCACCCTGTAGCAGACAGGACAGGGCAGGGCAGCGGGCAGAGCTCGAGAGTCCAGCTTCCTCCCCTGTCTCCACAGCCAGTGTAGCAGCTTGGACTCGACTTTGGATGGCACGTCACTGAGTGGGGCCTTGGCAGTCATGCCTCCCCTCTCCACCCCACGTCCCGGGAGAGACTGCAGAGGAGGGGTCGTTTTTCATGGGTGGAATTCTGCCACCTCCCACGCCTTAGAATCCTTTTTTTTTTTTTTTTTTGCGGTACGCGGGCCTCTCACTGTTGTGGCCTCTCCCGTTGTGGAGCACAGGCTCCGGACGCGCAGGCTCAGCGGCCACGGCTCACGGGCCCAGCCGCTCCGCGGCACGTGGGATCCTACCGGACCGGGGCACGAACCCGCGTCCCCTGCATCGGCAGGCGGACTCTCAACCACCGCGCCACCAGGGAAGCCCCTAGAATCCATTTTTGTTTCAATGGCGTTTCCCCTTCCTGCTTCCCTTGCGAGGGGACACAGACACCTGTCGCCACCCCAGCCTGCAGGGGTCCCAGGGGACTTCTGGAGAAACTGAGACCCTTTCCGCCTTGGAGCCAGGCAGCCTCTAGGGTATCTGTCACTGCACAGCAGGTGACCACGTGAGCCAGTCCTTGGGAACATTTTCCAGAAAAGTGCAGGCCTCCGGCACGTTATTTATAATCCCTCCATAAGATTACTGAAGGTTTTGGAACAATATGAAACTCAGCCCACCCTCCCCAAAGGAGTCCTCGCCCTATAGCCTCCCTCTTCCTGGAGGAGATCCCAAATTTGGACGGTAGGTTGCTGAGCGGACCGCGACAGTGTGTGCTTCACCCTTAGGCTGCGCAGGAGAGCTGTCCCCTGCGGCAGCCACAGGGCCACCGTCCTGGCCTCGCAAACCGCCGGGGGCTGGGATCCTACGTCCCGAGTCCCCCTTGCCTTTGCGGAAAGCTAGTTGCACCCTGGCCTGGCCTTTCCTTCAGAGCCCTCATGTGAGCTGGCCTCCAGCCCTGGTGTCCTGGTGGGATCCCTGCCCCGTGAGGTCAAAGGGGACCCCAGGCTCCCGAGCCTGCAGACACTTTCCCCTCCAGGCCCGACACTAGCCTTTGTCCCCAGTGCTGTTCACGGGACATGGCTTATGGCTCATCTGGGGGCTCCTTGTTGGCCCGGGTGGGGTTCTCAGCCCTCACTCGTTTACAGCCCACCTTTGAGCTGCCGTCCCACAGGTTCCACTGGCCATGGTCCCTCCCACCGGTATGGGGGTGTCCCTCATTTTGCCCCGTGTCTCTGGCTGAGTTCGCCCTCTGCCTTGTGGTCTGCTCTCCTAAACAAAGGCCCGCCCCGTCCAGGCCTGCGGGTGCCACCTCCTCCTCCCTGCCCCGCCTGCTTTACCGCACAGGGTGGGAGGCGCCCCCTGCAGGGCATGCACCGTTCATCCCTCAGCTCCAGCCCTTTGAGGGCCCCTGCCAGCCAGGCTGCTGTCCAGCAGGAGCTCATCGGGACGGAGGGGAAGGAGGCGGCACCTGCTCCCGCGACCTCAGCGCGCCCGGACCTGGGGGCCTCTGGCAGCGGCTCAGGCTGATTCACTGGGCTCAGGCAGCTCAGGTTCCCCCAGCTGCTGTCACATGGTGCTGTGAAGCTGCAGCTCTCCTTGTCTACTTTGCATAAATGATAATAAAAAACCCTCTTACCTTTCTGCGGGACCAAAGCATCGTGGGCACTGCTGACAGAGGTCTGCGTGGAGAGGTCTGCAGGCGACTAGTTCCCTCTCACCTGAGGAGCCCGGGCCGGGCTGGGAGAGGAGGGGGTGCCCTGCTGGCTGATAATGAGGAAGGTGCAAGTCTGGTGAGCAAAGAAAGGGCCAGAACACGGCACGGGACCTGGACACCCCCGTATTGAGGGAGGACGGCGGCCTCATCATCTGGGACGGGGGGCGGCTGTTTCCTTCCTGAGGGGCAGCTCCAGAGACACACAGCTGGTCTCCAGGCACAGTGCCAAGCACGTTGGTGCAGGCTTGGCATCCCTGGCGCCAGGGTCAGTTCAGGGGACCCTGGGCTGTGGCCTGGTGGGTGTGTCCGGAGCGAAGAACCCTAAAGCTCTGTTCAGCTGGAGCAAGCAGGCCCTGGGGCCACCTTAGATCAGAGGGTGCAATTTAAAACACCGCACAGCTTCCTGCAGGTCTCTGGGCCCCGCCCCCCCACCCACTGGAGGCGGGACTGGGGGAGCCATCCCCGAAGGGGCAAGAGCCTGTCATGCAGATGCTGACCAGGTGGGGAGACCTGTTTCTGGAAGCAGGGGGTGGGTAACAGCCTCAGATGGTAATGTCAGCCCCAAGGTCAGGTGGAGGGCACATCTGGCATCCCATCGGAGGCCTCCTGGGAGGCTTCAAGGCAGCGCGCCTGTTTTTCCCCATCATGAAGCATCCTGTGTAGCCACCAGAGCCATGCTGGGCTCGCTGCCCAGCATGGGACAGGGGCGGTCACAGGGGCTCCAGGAGCTGGGGGTGAGTGGGGCTGCAGGTCTGGCTGGGACTGAACCTGGGGCGCCCCCCAGGGCCCAGTCTGAACTCTGCAGGGAGTGGTGCACCTGTGGTCGCAGAGAGTCGTTTGGCCTAAGAGTCCTGTTGGGGCCCAAGCACGCCTGACCTCCCGTCGGAGTCTCAGGGGGTTGGGTGACGGGACGCCGGGCCTTCCAGAGGGCCTAGAGTGTGCTGGGCTCTGCCAGGCTTTTCCTCATTGGCAGCTCTGCCACACGCCCGGGCAGTCGGCACTGTTCCTATTTAATGTCTAGCTCCATGCTGCCGTCTTCATCCTGATGGAATAAAATTTATGTTTGGGGGCAGGAGAAGACAATTTAAGCGTAACACCCTCCCTGCCCGTTTTGGGCCCTCCCTAACGTGCAGCGTGCCCTGCATTATACATGAAGCCGGCCTTCTCAAAGGTGCGAACGCCTGCTCTGTCATGAAGATCGGTGTTGTTTTTTCTCTTTTCTGACACCGGCAATGTAACTCCGTACAAGGTTACATTTCTTTCCCAATCCTGTAAGGGGTCATGGTGACCTGTCGCTCACCTTGTATGTGCTCGTCTGGACTACGTATCTTAGGTCAACTCTGTGTAAAACCCCAGTGTGTGAGTTTAACGTACGATGCTTTATCTCAAAAATGTGTATGAACAGTCCTCAGAGGTTTCTGAAAGACTCCCTCCCGGGTTATAATCCTCAGTTGGCTCAAATAAAAGTCTCTATTTCTTCTTTAGATCACTATCGATTACAACGGTTTCGACCGGGCACCCAGCCTCCAGCGTGGTTCTCCGGTGTCCTGGGGAAGAGAATGGGGGCCCTGCAGGCAGGGGGCTGACACAGGGTCCCCTCCTCATTTGCTCACTTCCAGTGGATTGCAACCTAGTAGAATTGAGTGTGTCTCGTTAAGTAGATTTATAGATTATATGATCTAGCTTTTAACAAACGAACCCTCCAATCAAGTGGCTTACCAAAAAATCCTGTAAAGAAACCACAGATAACACCCATAATCTACACCAGGTGAGCAACCCCAGAAGTGGCAGCTGTGACACTTTCTCCCTCCAGATACATGCTCCTCATCACCCGTGGTACAGACCTGACAAGAAGTCAGCCCCAAATATGAAACATTAAACAAAACCAAACTGTTTGAAGCACGCTCACATCCATCATCGCTGGAGAAGCCTGCTCTGGGCGCCCTGAGGTCTCCGTCAGTAACAGCAGGAAACTCCCCCCGTGAGCAGCTAAGTTTTCAGAACATGAGGACAAAGCCCGCAGTTTTTTCCCAGTGATGTTTAAAGTGACGTGATTTTTGATATTTCCCTAAGCAATGATGAATATCTGGAAGGCTCTTTTAAAGTTTCTTGCATGAGAGCATAAGACAAAAAACACCTACCACCAGGCAAACATTTATTCTTTCTGCTGTAGTAACAATGGCAGAAGCGATGAACAGAAAATGATCTGTCGACAGACTGAAAGGCATTTCTTTGCCAGCAAATACCTTTGGAAGATGTAGAGAAAACACTGCTCTAGACTGAAACAAAAAATGTTAGAGCAAATTACCCAGTGTGGGAGGTTTGCTATACAGTTAGTTGGCTGAAAGTACAGATGTTTCCACACGTCGCAGCTTAAGGTATTTGCTGGATTCCATTCCGATAATCAAATACACAAACCACTTTTTTTTTCTGTGTGAGCCACTAAAGGAAAGATATGGCAGGGAAGATATATTTCCAACATTTCATACTTTGTTTAATAAAAACAATGTCATGTGCGGAAAACAACGTAAGTGCACCCATTGATGGAACAGCTACTCCCAACGGATTTGATTTTAAAGGATATTAGATGATAAAACCTGCAGTGGCAGCAGAGCCTGCAAAACTCACTCACTGGCCCATCCATGGTCAACCCATGGCAGGGAAGAACTAGAAACCTTGAGGGCACATAAAATGCTGTAGGAGCCATCAGTGGTGTTAATTTTCAAAAACCAAGATTGTCCGAGTAGAGGAGAAGCTTTACGATAGACACTTGGTGATGAGATTGGGTGTGACCACGAAAACATTCCAGATCAACCCCACAGAACGAGCCGTGTTTATGGCAAGGTATTGAAGAGAGCTGTCATCAGTCCTCCTGCCCTCTTTCTTCCTAACTTCCTTTCCTTCTTAAAGACCAATGTGCTGATATTTTTCCAGGTGACGAGGATGTTGACCAAAATAATCAATAAACAATCCATAATAGGAATTGTAAAGAGCTTTATTTGAGCCAAACTGAGAACTATACCCTGGAAGACAGCCTCCAGATTACTCTGAGAAACTGTTCCAGAGAAGCATGGATTTCAGCACAGTTTTACATCCTGTCAGAACAAAGAACATCAAACAAGGCAGGGATACATTCCTTCAGGGTTTCAAAACAACTAGATCAGCGCATACACAGAGTCAGTATGGCCTTGGCACCTGGGAAGGGAGTCTTATCATGGAAGGAGGACCAGCACTGGCATCTCAAGAAGGGAGGAATTTAATTTTTATTTTTAACTTGGACATTCTTTTTTTTTTTTTTTTTTTTTTTTGCGGTACGCGGGCCTCTCACTGTTGTGGCCTCTCCCATTGCAGAGCACAGGCTCCGGACGTGCAGGCTCAGTGGCCA
>NC_041215.1:131935852-131936419 GCF_002837175.3 Physeter macrocephalus | reverse complement strand
TCGGCAGGCGGACTCTCAACCACTGCGCCACCTGGGAAGCCCTGGACATTCTTTATGCCTGGTCAATGTGTCCTTTTCTTGGTAATTAAAGTAGATGTACAATGTATGTTTGATAGGCCACAGGCAGGCTGTTCTAGTAAGCATAAAATTCAAGTTAACTCACGTATAAGCCAGAATGACTTCCCCATACCTCAATATGTGAAAATTTCTTTCATCAACAGCTATCAGTCTTAAGCAGCCAATAAAAAGCTTGAAAAAAAATAAACACACTTTCTCTGCACCTGCCCCTTGAAGATAAAGATGTTAGAACTGATGCTTGAGAATGTTTCCATGGACACATGATTTTGTGTCCAACACTGTTTGACTGATAAAACCCCTCATACCTGCACATTTTTTAAAAACTTGGAAACGGGGCTTCCCTGGTGGCGCAACGGTTGAGAGTCCGCCTGCCGATGCAGGGGACGCGGGTTCGCGCTCCGGTCCGGGAAGATCCCACGTGCCGCGGAGCGGCTGGGCCCGTGAGCCGTGGCCGCTGAGCCTGCGCGTCCGGAGCCTGTGCTCCGCAAC
>NC_041215.1:131924250-131935739 GCF_002837175.3 Physeter macrocephalus | reverse complement strand
GGAGCCTGTGCTCCGCAACGGAAGAGGCCACGACAGCGAGAGGCCCGCGTACCGCAAAAAAAAACAAACAAACAAACTTGGAAACAGAAACTGTTTGTAATTTAGGTTTAATTTACATACCATAAAATTCACCCTTTTAAAGTGTACAATACAGTGGTTTTTTCGAATACCCAAAGTTGTGCAACCATAATCACTAATTCCAGAATGATCTGTTTTTAAACCTGTAGTTTGAAAAGGTAGCGTCTCCTTGGGTTTTGAACCCATCTATGAAACATAAACAACCTTCTTCCATTCATCTCCATAGCTCTGTGACAGCCACTAAAACCCAGAGTTGAAGTAAACTGCCCTGAGAGCCTGGCCTTCAAACTGATGTTTTACAGTGTTAGATCAAAATGTTAGTAAATAGAGGAGCACACACTGTCATATTAACATTTCTAGCGAGAGCAAAATGCTTTCTTGCAACTTTGTAAACGTACAAAGAAATTGGTAATTTTATAAAATTTATCAGAAAATATGGCCGTCTTCGCCTTTATAAAATTCTTTGAAATGTTCCCTTTGGGGTGGGTTAGCTCCTCAGTCAGTGTAGTTCTACTGGAGCGGGTGCTCAGGAATGTTTTCAGGCCGAGGTCAGAAGTGTTAGGAGCCTGCACTTCCTCTCTGGTTTCCCAGCTCCCACCTCGGCCTCACACCCCGCAACGACAACAAAAGCAGCAGAAGAGACTCTTCTCCCCTCAGGAGCCAGCAGGATATTTTCTAAGAGCCGGGTCCCGTTAAGCCCCCGCCCAAAGCCTTCCAATCACATCCCACACTCTGGGTAAAGTTCCAGCTCCTCCCCCTCTGCACCCCGCCCCCATCCCTCCGGTTCCCTCAGCGTCTACCTTCTTTGCCTGCCCCGCTCCCTCCACCTCTGATCCTGCTGCTGGCCTCACGGCGCTGCCGCTGCCGCCTGAGGCCCTGCACCGCTGTCCTTCTGCATCGCTGCAGCCCTCACCTCCTCTGGTCCTGGCCCAGCTGTCAGCTCCTCAGGCAGCCCCTCCCTGACTCCTGATGTGAATCGCCCCGCACCCCTCACACAGACACACGCTCTGCCCCCACTTGCTAAGGAGTTTTCTGCCTAGAACATATCACTCCTGGCATCACACTGTATAACAGTTTATTTGACAGCTGCCTCGTCCCTCCCGGAACCCACAGCTCCCCCGCTGCTCCTTGGCTCTCCCAGCCTGGAATGGGCACTGGGTGGGGGGGGGGGGGAGGGGTGCCACCATCACGGTAGCTGAGTGACGTGGGACAAGCCTCCTTCCTGGGTCGCCGTCTCCTCTCTAATGGTACCGCTGGGTTCCCAGGAGCGGCAGCTGAGGACTTTGTGTCGAGGGCCCCCTGGCTGTCCTGGTGCCAGCGGCCTCCTTGGCCAGCAAGGTGCCTCCAGGGTGGGTTCCAGGACAGGAAGCCACGCCTCCGCAGGGGCCCCTAAGTCCTCGGGTCTCCAGGAGAGGCGAGGCGTGGGTTCTAGGCGGGCCTAGGGACAGCTCTGGGGGAGTGCCTGCCTGGGCCGCAGGCAGGGCTATGGGTGCCCAGGGGAGACTGCGTGGTCCGAGCCCTCGCCTTTCCTGGGGTCCCGGGCTGCACCGCACGGAATCTTAGGCCCCCGAGGTTGGGGGCAGGGAGGAGGACTATGGGTGCCACAGGAAAATCAGGGCCTCAGCCTCCAGCGTGGTCCGGGCCCATGAAGGGCGGGGGCTGAGCCTCCTTATCGCTGCGCGGTGAAGGTCTGGCGCAGGGCCGGGTGGGGGACGCGGGGCTGGGGGACGCGGGGGTGGTGGCCAGGATGGGACGCCGTGGTGGGGACGCCGAGGTGGCAGCTCGGGTGGGGCCTGGGCCGGGGCTCTCGGCGCTGCAGCAGGAGCCCCCGAGGCCCGGGGCGGGTGTGCGTCAGTGCGGCCCGGGCGGCAGCAGCAGCAGCGCCCCGACCAGCAGCGCCAGCGAGGGCGGGCAGGCGGCCTGGTGCGCGGCGCCGGCGGGGCCGCCGGGAGGCTGCAGGTGGCAGTCGGTGTAGGGCTCCACGCAGGCGGCGAAGGCCATGACGTGCGCCACGAAGGTCTGCTCCTGCACGCCGCGCACCAGGTGCGCCTGCGGGCCGCGCGCGAACACCGCCACGTCCTCGCCGCCGTGGGTCTCGCTCTCCAGGGGCACGGCCGCCTGCTGCCGGTACGCGGGGCCCGCTGACCGGAGGACGAGGGTTCAGGGCGGGCGGGGAGGCGGCCTCCCGCTCCCGCGAGTTCCCGGCCGGGGTCCCGCCCCCAACGCTGCCCCCTCTGCACTCACTGCTTTCGCTGCCGTCGACGTCGGGCCTTGAGGCCCCGCCAAGCGCGTACCCCGGGCCATTGCCGTAGAGGATGGAGGTGTAGGACTTGCTGTCATTGGCCTTGCCAAAACCCAGCCCTGCAGGCAGGAGGGGACCCGGTGACCACACCGACCCCAGCCTTCCGTGCGCCTCCTGGGTGCTGAGCCCGGCCACTTCCTGCCTGTTCACTGGCTTACTCCTCACCAGAGCCGTGCAGGGCAGTTGCTGTTACCACCCCACCCGGCAGATGAGGAAACTGGCTCGGAGCCATTTCTGCCACGTAACTTCGGAAAAAGCGCCTGCGCCTCCCCTGGGCTTTACCGAAAATGGAGCTTCCACGCAGAGTGTAGCCGCCAAAAGAGAAGACGTGGGAGTGGTCGGCGGTGACAAGGATCAGCGTGTCTGCTTCACTAGTGAGCTGGCCGGCCTTGGCAATGGCATTGTCGAACACGACTGCCTCGGTCAGCGCCCGGTAAGCTACGCCTTCATGGTGACCGTGGTCGATGCGGCCTCCTGCAAGAAGGTCCCATTTAAGACGCCCGATCCGCCCCGACTGCCCCCTTCCTTCCTCTGCTCATCAAGGGGCTGCCACTCACCCTCCACAAAGAGGTAGAAGCCACGGGGATTCCTGCTCAGCACACGCAGGGCTGCCTCTGTCATCTCCTGCAGGGATGGGTCCCTGCTGTTGTCTCGCTGGGCCTCATACTTCATGTCTGCTGGCTCAAAGAGGCCTGCGGGAAAGGGACCAGTAGGGACTGGCAAGTCAGGGAGCAAGGAGGGCCAATGGCACCCATCCCGGGGGAGGACAGTGGGGTGGGCGGGGTCGTTACCCATGAGGTGTGTCACACCGGGGTCCTTGGATGCCTGAATGAGCGCCGTGCGGTTCCACACGTACTGGGTACCCTGGAAGGGGTAGGACCAGGCCTCAGCCCACAGCCCGACACCCTGCAGCCCCTGCCCTGCTGTACCCCCTGCACCCACGAGCCCCCATCACCTGGTGCTTGGCCTGCCACTCCTGCACCAGGTTCCGCTTGTCCTTCCGGATTCCGTTCTGACGGGCATCACCTGGGTATTCAGGGTCTGGGGTCCCCTCAGGAAACATGTACTTTCGGCCTCCACCCAGGATCACCTGGGGCCAGGGATTAGGGCAGGTGGGTTCGGGGCCTGGCTGGCCCTTTGCTCCCTCCTCAGACAGCCCCTAGCGTCCCAGCCAGGTCCGTGGGAATGGCTTGTCCCTCCCTGTAACTTCTACACTGCGCCCCACGCCCCAAACCCACGGAGACCCTGCCAGGCCCCGGGGCCGTGGGTGGCCTGGGATTGTGGCGGGTGGTGGACCCACCCCCCGCCCAGCCCCGCCCCTTGCCCCTCACGTCTCACGTCAATGTCCATGTTGTAGATGAGCTGCGTGGCGATGTCCTGGCAGCCCTCCTTCTTCGCCTGGGCAGGCATGTCCGTGTCCGAGTACCAGTTACGGTTCACCGTGTGTGCGTAGGTGCCAGCTGGCGAGGCATGCTGCACCCTCGTAGTGGTCACCACTCCCACTGACTTCCCTGGGGGTGGCAGAGGTCAGGATGGGCCACTGAGGTCTCTCAGCCTGTCCCTACCGGCGAAGCTGGCCCCAAGCCTACCTGCTTTCTTGGCCCGGTTCATCACAGATGTGACCTCATTGCCACGTATGGTGCTGCAGTTGTTGTAGCGGGCAGCCGCACTTACACCAATGGTCTTCATATTGGCCTTGACCCCGCACAGGTAGGCGGTGGCCGTGCCTGCGCTGTCTGGCACCTGTCTGTCCACGTTGTACGTCTGGGGGCAGAGATGCTTTCAGCTCTGCTCATGGGTGTACACCCAGATCCTGACTCAGGCCCTGGGGCCCATGCTCACTGCACCCGGGCCCAACCTCAGCCCCCGCCCTCCTGGGACCTTCCCTCCTGCCATGCTCCCTAGCCCCACACCCACCCCTCTGGTGCAGAGCACCCTGAGGCCACGCAGCCCTTACCTTGGACAGAGCCAGGTACGGGAATTGGTCCATGGCCAGGGGCGTCTCAGGTCCCAGTTTGCCACCCAGCTGCCCCTTTAGGATCCGAGTGGCTGTCACCGTGGGCACCCCCATCCCTGTAGGTACACCCCGTGTCAGGCCCGAGTCCCCAGGGCCACCCTGTGTCTGCCGGCAGCCTAGGGTTCCAGGGCTGCAGGGCGACGGGATGGACAGGCCTGGCACACTCACCATCCCCCAGGAAGAGAATGAGATTCTTAGCAGCCGTCTGAATGGGTTGCAGCTTCTTAGCAACATCCAGGGCCTGGGCTGCCTGGCGGTTCCAGAAGGCTGGGTCTTCCTCTTCCACTGGCTAAGGGGAGAGTGGACTCAGGTCAGTCTTGGGGAGCCCCCTGTGTTGGGGGGCGGCTGGGCGGCGCCTCATTACCTGAGGTGAAGCCAAGGAGAGCCGTAGCTGCAGGCCTAGCAGCAGCACCCAGGCCCCCTGCATGCCTGTGCGATGGCGAGGGCCGCAAGCCTGGGACACCAGGGTATCAGCTGCAGCACAAGCTGCCTGGGCTTTAATCAGGGCAGGACTTTGTCCCGGCTGTAAAAGGCTCTGTGTCCCTCCCAGTGCCCGAGGTGGCCACACCCTGCCCCTGCTCCTGACCTATGACTTTAAGCCATGTGGCCAGAGGGCAGTGGAGGGGTGTGGCTGCGTGTCCGGGGTCCTGAGGGAGGCAGGTCCTTCCCTCACAGGAGGGTCCCCAGCTGGCTCTTCAGGGTGGGGTGGAGATTAGGGGGCCGAGGCCCTTAGCCTGAGGAACATCTGCAAGGTCCTGATGGGGGCCACTCCCATCTCTCTGCTCACCAAGTCCTGTGGGAGAACCATCTCTCCTTCATTCACCTCATGTGTTCAGTAGTTTCTGAAAGTCAGCAGGGCCTGCTTTGGCCCTGGGTGCTGAGGGAGATGCGGTTGGAAGCACACAGCCAAGGCCAGGGGCCGGGGTTGGCCTTCCTGATGCCCTGAGGCACAGAGACACGTGGGTGGCGTGGGCTGGCTGCCCTGCCACCCACTCAGCTTCTCACCAGTCTTGGCCTGGGCAGGGGGGGCGGGCACGGGGGGGCGGGGGTTGGCGGGAGAGGAGGGCCCCTGGAGCCTGGGCCTAAGGTTCTCCTGCTGTGGAAAAGGGTGGGGCTGGGTGACAACAGAGTGGAGTCCTTGTGTGTGTCTCTAATTACTGAGGGCTGGGCTGGGCCCACGTTAGTGCGTGTGTGTGTGTGTGTGTGTGTGTGTGTGTGTGTGTGTGTAAGGTGCCTGTAAAGGGCTGGCAGGGGTGGGACTAGTGCCCTGTACCTGAAGTTGACCTCTGCTCCCTTGGACAGGTATGGAAGCCAGGGGTGAGTCTGTTCTCCCCACAGGCAAGGCACACTCACAGGCGTAGCTTCTGATAAGGAGCTAAGAGGTTTCAGTTGCCCCAGGTTGGGCTCAAAACATTCCTCCAATCCAGCAATCCCACTTCTGGGTGTGTATCCCAAAGAACTGCAAGCAGGATCTAGAAGAGGTGTCTGTCACCCACGTTTGTAGCAGCGGTATTCACCGTCGCCGAGAGGTGCAAGCGACTCAAGCGTCCACCAGCAGATGAATGGATGAAGAAAGCATGATATAGCTACACGATGGAATATTATTCAGCCTTCAAAAGGAAGGAAAGTCTGACACCCGCTACAACATGGATGAACCTCGAGGACATGATGCACAGTGAGACAAGCCAGCCCCCGAAAGACAAACACCGTGTGATTCTACTTCACCAGGTTTCTCAAGTTGTCAAATGCATAGAAATAGAAAGTTGGATGGCGGCAGCCAGGAGCCGGGAGGAGGGGGACTGCGGACTTGTGTAATGGATACAGACTTTCGGGCTGCAAGGTGACAAAGTTCTGGAGACCTGTGGCCAACAATGTGAACAGATTAACACTACTGACCTGGACACTTAGAAGTGGTCAAGATGGGAACTTCTGTGTCGTGTCTTTTACCACAATTAAGAAATTGTTTTCAAAGAAAACAACGTGTACCTCCCAGCCCCACCCACTCCAGTGGACGCGGCAGCCCCTCCCCACGCGGCCACCTCGCCCCCTGAGTCAAAGTGCCCGGCCCCCAGCATCCCCCTGCTCGGCCCCACTCCCCAGTGCGCCCTCCCCTCAGGCAGAGTTTCTGGGCTCCTCCTCCTTTTTTTTTT
Source organism: Physeter macrocephalus (assembly GCF_002837175.3). Classification (NCBI taxonomy): domain Eukaryota; kingdom Metazoa; phylum Chordata; class Mammalia; order Artiodactyla; family Physeteridae; genus Physeter; species Physeter macrocephalus. The sequence continues at coordinate 131,929,192 of NC_041215.1, read as the reverse complement.
TTTTTTTTTTACATTTATTTATTTGATTTACTTATTTTTGGCTGCGTTGGGTCTTCGTTGCTGCGCGAGGGCTTTGTCTAGTTGCGGCGAGCCGGGGCTACTCTTCGTTGCGGTGCGCGGGCTTCTCATTGCAGAGCACAGGCTCTAGGCGAGCAGGCTTCAGTAGTTGTGGCTCGCGGGCTCTAGAGCGCAGGCTCGGTAGTTGTGGCGCACGGGCTCAGTTGCTCCGCGGCACGTGGGATCTTCCCGGACCAGGGCTCGAACCCGTGTCCCCTGCGTCGGCAGGCGGATTCTTAACCACTGCGCCACCAGGGAAGTCCTCTCCTCCTCCCTTGACCTGCTCTTCCACCCGCTCACCACGCTGACCCAGGTGAAACTCTAGCTCTCAGAGGACATACCAGGTTAGGGGGCATCCTTCCCGGCCTCTGCGAGTTGCCTCCATAGCTGCCTCTGTCACCTGCGTAGTCTTGTGCTTGGAAAATTCTTGGCTCCAGGTCAGGAGAGACTAACTCCTGGACAGGCCCTTAATTAATGAATCGGTTCCTTTGACCAGGCCATAGGTTAAAGTTTTGTTACTCCAAGATTAATCTTTAGCCCAGTGAATTCCCAGTCCCCTTTTTTAATTTGAATTTTGGACAGAACTGTAGATTCACTTGTGGTTGTAAGAAATAATAGAGATCCCTTGTATGCTTTGTCCAATCTTCTCCAGTGTTAAAATTCACAGGTTTTCACATTTCTCTTCAGATTCCCCCATTTTTTTACATGTGCACATTTGTGATTCTGTAGCTTCTGTACCACCTCATCACGTGCGTGGGTTCATGTAAAGACCAGCACGGTCAAGGTGCTGAGCAGCTCCGACCCCAGCTGCTCCTTTAGAGCCACCCCACCCTCCGTCCCTAATCCCTGTCCCGTATTTCTAAAATCTTGTCATTTCACGTAAGTTACATGAGTGGACTCACACAGTCTTTGGGACTGGCCTTTTCCACTCAGCCTAATTCCCCGGAGGGTCACCCGAGCAAGGATCAGCTGTTGACTCCTCTGTGCCGTAGAGCAGCGTCCGGGCTGAGTGGACCCCGCGGCGTGTTTAACCATTCTCACGTGCAAGGACCTCTAGGCTGATTCCAGGTTTGGCTGTTATGGATAAAGCTGCCACGAATCTCCACGGCCAGGTTTCTGCGTGAACATTTCCTTTCATGCCATTTCTCTGGGATGTGTGCCCAGGGGTGCAAATGCTGGGTCACAGTGCTGTTGCATGTCTAGCGTTTTGGTTTTTTGTTTGAGAAAGCACATTCCCCTGCAGCCCCCCAACCAAAAGGATCTGCCTAACTGTTCTGCAGAGTGATTGCACCACTTTGCATTCCCACCAGCAACGTATGAGGGATCCAGTTTCTCTGCCTTCACACCATCATTGGGTGTTGTCACTGTTCTTCATTTTAGCCACGCTAATGGGCGTGGAGTATAAAGTTTCCTTTCATGCTTTTCTTACGATGCGATTAAGTGATCATCAGCTATGACCCCTCCTGGTTTCTTGTGCATTTTGTCCTGGGCCTGGACAGGACCGGAGACCAAATACAAACCCCGTGTCTCTTGCAGTAAACAAAGGATGTTGGTCCATGTTCCCACCGGGGCACCCTGCCTCCCTCCTCTGGGCCTGCGTCACCTGTGATGAGATGCTCTTACACACTGTCCCCTGGGGCCCAGGGATGACAAGGCAGCAGGCAGCAGAGCTTTCTGCTCTGGAGTAAGAGATGACACCTCCAGTCCTGCACCCTGGGGTTACGGATACCTCGGGCCAGGGGATGGCCAGCTGCACGGAGCCTGCTCTCTGGGGGATGTTTGTCCTGGTCTCTCTGTTCTCTGCGAAGGAAGGCCTTGTCCTGCGGGGCCCCATCTAGAGCCCCAGAGCCCTCCACCGTTGTCCCCACTTACCAGCCTCGGCTCTCTGGGCTGTGTCCCAGCCCCCAGCATGGTGCCCTCTGCAGACACTGCCGGCAGCGGGCGGTGGGGGGATGGGACGCTGAGCCCACGGCGGCACCAGCCGAGCCGTGGGGGATGCCTTCTGCCTGCCTCCTGCCCTCCCAGTCTCACGATGTCCCCTGGAGATGTAGTGACAGTCCTTCCACTCAGGGGAGAGCAGGGCAGCAGCTGGGAACAGAAAGGCTGTTGATCAACAATAAGCCACACCTCCCTCCCCAGCACTTTGGGGAAATGGAGGCCTCCCTCTCTAGGGGCACGTGCTCCCTGGGCCCTCGTCCCCAGCTCTCATTTCCACCTCCCACCAGTCCTGTAGAGATGGTATGAACGACCCCACTCGTGCTGGGATGCGGGAAGCCAACACACGTTTTATTCTGCCCTCTTTTCCTTGGGGGCCACATGGAATCAGGGAGGTGTCAACTGGGCATCTGGCAGGGAGGGAGGAGGGCACGTGGTGAGCCCTGGGGCTGGGGAACGTCATCTCAGCCTAGTGCAGCCAGAGCGGCAGCGCCTGGTTGGCCTGGGACTCCTGATGAGGTCCTCCCCTCTGGACAGGCCTGCCCGTGCGGTTCCGAGCCCCGGAGAGGAGGGCGGGCCACCCCTCCCGCCTCCCAGCCTGCCTGAGGCCAGGGCCGTCAGGACAGCTGGTCACAGGGAGGCCAGCATTGCTCACATAGCAATTAGGTGCATCACAGCCCCGGAGCATTGATGGCTCAGAAAGGAGCGCTCAGCTGAGAGCAGTAAGGTCACGGCCCCAGGGTCACAGGCTCCTTTGGAGTCCTGTGGAAGTCAGCGCCCAGAGTTCTCAGAGGTCACATGGAAGGTGAAGGCACCGGCATTGGGGGAGGGGAAGCGCCTTTCTTTGTGGCTATGGTTTGTGTGCTTTAGAACCTGGCTCTGCACTTCCCGAGGGGCAGATGGGAGTGACTGGAGAACAGCCTCGGGAAGGGCCAGTCCTGGGGGGCTGTGGAAGGAACCAGAGACAGCACGAACCCCAGGGCACCCAAGGGTCACACGGGGGAAATGTCTGCAGAGCTGTGTTCTGGACTCAGCAGAGCTGGAGGGCGCACATCGGGGTTCATCCGGGGACCCCAGGGACCATGCCCGCCCTCGTGCTGGGAATCTCTCCACCTGCAGAAGGGTCAGCGCCAGCTTTGGCATCTGGGGTTGGAGGGAGGTGGCAAAGCTGAAAGGAGGCCCCAGAGGCAACTGTGAGTAGAGAGAACCCATGATACCGGCCTTGGAAACAGGTCAGGAGGCGGGGCTGAGGTCTCAGAGGCTCTGATGGGGCTCTCTGAGAGAGGCTGGCCAGAGAGGGTCTCAGAGACAAAAATCAGAAGCTCGGCGGCTGCTTGCTCTTCAACGGAGACAACTTGACTCAGTTTAAAGTCTCTTGAGCAGCGACCGCATGTAAAGCATCCTGGAGGCCCAGATGAGCCCCCACAGACCCAACCAGTACAGGGCCTCCTGTCTAGGAGGGCGTGGGATGCCTCAACCCATCCAACCCCTGGACACTGTCCCGGGGAAGAATTGAGGTCTCCTGGGCTGGTCAGTAGGAAGATTGTGGACCTTACGGGCGGGGGCCCAGGGGCCTCCCCTGACCAGAGTGTCTGGCGCCCTTGGGAGAGGAGCAGGAAGTCAAGCTGGTAAGTGGGTTCCCGTGGGATCTGGGCGGAAGAGAAGTCTGGATGTAAGTCCCAAGACGAGGTCGCAGGATTGGTGCTGGGCTGTGCTTCAGGGGCTAGAAGAGGGTGTAAAGAGAGGAGGGGGTGCTGGGCTGAGGAGGTCGGCCTCCAAGATGCTGCTGGAGGGGGTGGCACTGGAGGAGGGGGAGCTGGGGCAGAGGCAGGTCGGGAGTCACTGGCTGAGAAGGGTGGCAGAGGCACTTTGGGACACTGAGTGGCACCGTACCTTGGCCCCCAGTATCCGCCCTCTCCTTGGCCCCTGCCCTCCTTGCTGGCTCCCTCCGTACAGTGCCCCTCAGCAAGCCCCTCCCCCAGTCCCTCTTCTGCAGCTGTCACTGCTCTGTCAGCCACCCTCCCATCTGCCTCTGCCTCAGCTGCCTTTCCACCCCCTACTGGACAGGTTGCTCATACAGGGAGACACTGGAAAGGCGTTCAAGTGATGCAGCATAAACCACATGGTGGTATCACAGACCCCAGGCTGGTAAAGACCAAAAAGCCCAACCCTGCGAGCCTTGGAGAAGAAGAGGAGGAAAAGGAGCTGAGTCCACTGCAGACACAAGCCTTCTCCAGTGACATTAGGACATGCCTGTCCCATGATGGAAGTAGTTCTACTCTGGGTAAATGTCCTGGAGAATCCGTGGCACATGTGCCCCAGGAGGTGTGTGCCAGCACATTTAAAGCAGCACCATTTAATAAGCAGCCAAAAGTTGGAGATGGCATCAGCAGGAAAAAGGAAAAAATTACAGCATTGTAATACATGGAGTCCTAGGCGGCGATGGAAATGATGAGACTTTGTCGCGTGCAACCGATTCACCGCTTCTCACCAACAGTGTTGAGTGAAAGATGCAAATCACGAAAGAAGGCATCCAGTAGAGCACATCTCAATTCCATCAACTCTCATACCCTAAACCTCAGCCTCCGTTAGGACTCCTTTAACAAGTCTCCGTTTTGCAAGGAGCCCCAGAAACCTTCCTTTTTATCCCTGCCACCCTGCTATTTTATCCATTCTCATAAAAAAGGCTTTGGGGTCCCCAGTGAGGGGCCGAGCCAGGGGACCCCTTTTGTCAATCTTGGACTTGATTAATTGGCCTAACTGTTGCCCCGAGTGATTGCTGGTCAGGTATCTCAAGTGCAAGTTTTTTCTTCTAGCCTTTAAAATTTTTCTACTTGGGGTAAATAATGTGGACTTGTTTGGGAGATGAAAGTTTATATAAAAGTGGTGTATCTGAGGGCTTCCCTGGCGGCGCAGTGGTTGAGAGTCCGCCTGCCGATGCAGGGGACGT
>NC_041215.1:131859707-131924007 GCF_002837175.3 Physeter macrocephalus | reverse complement strand
CACGGGTTCGAGCCCCGGTCCGGGAAGATCCCACATGCCGCGGAGCAACTGAGCCCGTGCGCCACAACTACTGAGCCTGCGCTCTAGAGCCCGTGCTCCGCAACAAGAGGAGCCACCGCAATGAGAAGCCCGCGCACCGCAACGAAGAGCAGCCCCCGCTCGCCGCAACTAGAGAAAGCCCGCGTGCAGCAGCGAAGACCCAACGCAGCCAAAAGTAAATAAATAAATAAATAAATTTATAAAAAAGACAGGGCATATACATCTGCCTCTTAGGCAATGTTAATTCAAAATACTTAAGGAAATCACTAGGATTACCTGAGCCCATACAGTATGAGGTAAAAACTGGGGGCTAATAAAAGCAACGATGGAGACCTTTTTTTTGCCCCTAGGGCGAATTGGTCTAACTTTGACCAGAAGCCCAGACCTGAAAGAGGGCCTTTGTTGAACGCCTTGTGCAAACTTTTCAAAGCATGGCACACTGAATCCTAAAGATCTAGAATATAGAAATCTTTTGATTTCCAGTTTAGTTGGAAATATTCTAACTGATATAAAGGAGCAAATTAAAGAAAATGTAGTTGGACAAATCAATCTTTTGATATCATTTAGGTAGCAATCCAGTTCCTTTGGGAGTGAAAAGCAACTGTCCTAATCTTACAAATATCTACAAATCAGAAATGTAAATACAGCCCATAATGGCCTGAGACTGAGCCCAGTTAACTCTATCAGGTAGAACTTGAAACCGAAGGAGAAAAAAGGGAAAAGAAGTCTTTTAAAACTCAAACTGCTGGAAAGGCTCTCTCATCTAAAATCTAATTCACAGCTTCTTTAAGGGTTTGTCAAGGACGAATACAAATCTTAAAATGTTTTCTGCAAACAGTAAAAAGCCTTAGCCACTTGAGCAGATAACTTATTCCAACTGGTATTTATAAACTAGTAAGTTTTATATCGTAATACCTGGTTCATGACTAAGTTTTGAAATGAAGCTATGAGATCTCTGGTTATCTGTTTGTCATATGTATGTTACAGCTACGTCTCTACCTGTGGATGGTGTAACCAGATTGGGTAGAAGTCCCTGGAGAAAGAGAACCGGAAAGACTTTCTTGACATAAGGAAGCCGTTTTTTGGCCTAAGCCATTTTGTGATCTAAGCCTGGCCACAATGTGTTCCCTTGAACAGGTCTCAGTAATAATGGTCTTAAGGGCGAAGTTATCAGACAAGGGAAGTAACAATTGCAAAGATAATGAATCAGATGTAAAGACTCCCAGTTGTATTTCAACGGTAGAAATTAGCCTGAAGTACTGTCTTGAGCTGTTTTGCAGAATTTAAACCCTCCCCCTAGGGTGCTCAACCACCAGATCAACAGGAACCTAAGGGATGGTCATGCTGCCTTTTCTGACCCTCACGACTTCAATCAGCTGAAGCTTGAGCTCTGTCCACTGCCCAAGCCCCCCTGCATGAATATGCAGTACCTTTAGCTTAAAAATGCCCCACTTTTGCTTTTCCAGAAAAAACTGCTTTGGTAAGATCCCCCCGGTGTTCTCCCTAGTTGCTGCAGAACTAGGCAGTAAATCCTTCCTTCTTCTCTCTCTAGCTGCTGTACTATGACCTTGCTAATGGTACTAGCTAGCTATATTACTTATATCTTGCCCATTTTATGATTCTTGTTTCTTGGATTACCTGATGGATAAACAGTTCTCTGACAAAATTAATGATGCCTAAATGCCTTGAGACAATTAATCACATATGTAGCTCTCTAGAAAATTAACTGTAGTAGTACAACTCTAGATATGGGAAGAAGCAACAAGGGAGAAACATTTCCTGGATCATAATAGACTGGTAAGACAGATGATCCAGAGAAGTTTTAGGTTATTAACAGGGTCTAATCCAGACACAGCACATGAATGGCCTACCACTGGAATCCTCACTTGACCGAGGAATGACACTTCCTAGCACCATGGGACAAATTGGTCATGAAATGCCTCTCAAACCTTGGTTGAACTTGTGACCAAAAAGGGGGTAGACTGCAACCAAAAAAAAAGAAACAAAAGGAACAGAGTGTCCTCCACCATCCAGTTATACCAAAGGTTAAACTGAAACCCACTGCAGTTGCCCACCAACGGTGTGCCCTCAGGGGAATTCATAATGGAAAACACAGGAGGAGGCGTTCTGTGCTTTGGATAAATGAGTCCTTAGACAGTTGAGATGCATACCTCAGGAATAATTCCAACGAGCCATACAGAGAAAAGCACTCAAATCACTGAGATATCTGTTCTTCCTGATCAGCACTAATGTTTTACTGAGATGTGTGCTTGACTATGTTTTTTCATAGCCAGAAAAATCATTATATATATATTGGCTCCTCCTCCACCTCCTCAGAGCAGCTCCTCAGAGCAACCTGAGACGCTGTTTCCCAGGCTAGTCCTCAGCAACGTCCTTGGGTTAACACTAAACTCATAACTCTGGTTATTTTTTTCTTTAAATTGACAAGTCAAAACTAAACCATATTGCAGATAAAATCATGATAAGAAAATGATTTTCAAAAAATTCAGTGGTTCCCTTTGGTGGGGAAGGAAGGGATAGGTTGTGTAGGAGAAAGGGCATGCGGTGGGGTGGGGAGGACGAAGGCCACATTCTATTTCTTGATTTGGGTGGTGGTTATTTTATTTTATTTTATTTTACTTTACTTTTAGAAGATAGAATTATATATCTGTATTTTATTTTTATTTTTCTTTGGCTGCGTTGGGTCTTCGTTGCTTCATCTTTCTCTAGTTGCGGCGAGCGGGGGCCGCTCTTCGTTGTGGTGCGTGGGCTTCTCATTGCAGTGGCTTCTCTTGTTGCGGGGCATGGGCTTCAGTAGTTGTAGCATGCGGGTTTCAGTAGTTGTGGCACTCAGGCTCAGTAGTTGTGGCTCGCGGGCTCTAGAGTGCAGGCTCCTTAGTTGTGGCCACGGGCCTAGTTGCTCTGTGGCATGTGGGATCTTCCCAGACCAGGGCTCGAACCTGTGTCCTCTGCATTGGCAGGTGAACTCTTAACCACTGTGTCACCAGGGAAGTCCCAACACCCCAGTGTTCATAGCAGCATTATTTATAATAGCCAAGACATGGAAGCAACCTAAATATCCATCAACAAATGAATGGATAAAGGAGATGTGGTACATATATACAATGGAATATTACTCAGCCGTAAAAAAGAATGAAATAATGCCATTTGCAGCAACATGGATGGACCTAGAGATTATCATACTAAGTGAAGTAAGTAAGACAAAGACAAATATCATATGATATCACTTATATGTGGAATCTAAAAAAAAGATACAAATGAACTTACTTACAAAAGAAAAATAGATTCACAGACATAGAAAATGAACTTTCAGTTACCAAAGGGGAAAGTGAGGGGGAGGGATAAATTAGGAGTTTGGGATTAAGACATATACACTACTATATATAAAACAGATCAACAACAAGGACTTACTGTATAGCACAGGGAACTATATTCAATATCTTATAATAACCTATAATGGAAACAAATCTGAAAAAGAATATATACATATATTTATGTAAAATGTAATGTATATAATACATATATATAACTGAATCACTTTGCTTTACACCTGAACCTAACACAACATTGTAAATCAACTACACTTCAATTAAAAAAAAAGAAAAAAATGTATTTAAAAAATTAAATAAACAATAGTACTGGGGGCTTCCCTGGTGACGCAGTGGTTAAGAATCTGCCTGCTGGGCTTCCATGGTTGCAGAGCGGTTAAGAATCCGCCTGCCAATGCAGGGGACACGGGTTCGAGCCCTGGTCCGGGAAGATCCCACACGCCACAGAGCAACTAAGCCCGTGAGCCAGAAGTACTGAGCCTGCGCGCCTAGAGCCCGTGCTCCACAACAAGAGAAGCCACTGCAATGAGAAGCCCGCGCACCACAACGAAGAGTGGCCCCCGCTCGCCACAAGTAGAGAAAGCCCGCGTGCAGCAACGAAGACCCAACACAGCCAAAAATAAATAAATAAATTAATTAAACAAAACAAAACAATAGTACTGATCTTGGAGAGGCAGCAGTGAGTGGTGGCGTGAAGTGAGATCTTAGTTCCCTGCTCAGGAATTGAACCTGGGTAGCCTGGATGAAATCCAGGAATCCTAGCCACTAGACCAGCATAGGGCTAGAGGCTAGAGGCAAATTTTCCCTGGCTCTTGTCCCCAGTGCAAAATGCATTTCTCAAGGAGGCCAAAACTGTAAAAAACAGGTACAAAGTTTATTATTCGAGACACAGCACGACAGCACAACGAGTGGGAGAGCACACAGAGAAACAGTTTGTTAAGACAGAAGCAAGGCAGAGATGCACACCCCGAGAGCAAGGGTGTGGGCGTCCTCCCTAAGGAGGAGGAGCGCAGTAAAGAAGCAGTTAAGTCATCTATATAGGGAAGTTCTTCCAGGTCTATGCTTACCTTTGGCCAATTATCTGGTTTCTTTGCCACACCCGCCCTGCGCTAGGACACTCCCCAACACGCATGCGCAACTTTTTCCCAAGATGGATTCCAGCCCAGAGGCCTATGGGACGGCCTTGGCATCCCATATTATGGGGTGGTGCCCCCTCCTTTTTGCCCAAGGAGCGTTTCTGGGCATGTGCAATGTCTCCCTTGCCCCGAGGATGGGAAATATATGACCTCTTGATCTTTACTCAAATAGGGTTTAGCCCCTCTCTGTTTCTGCCACGACTATTATCTTAAAGTGTCCACAGGAGACAAAGCCGGGCTATTTACCCTGTTTCTGTTGTTATTTCTTTTTTTTTTTTTTTTTTTTTTTTTTTTGTGGTACGCGGGCCTCTCACTGTTGTCGCCTCTCCCGTTGTGGGGCACAGGCTCCGGACGCGCAGGCTCAGTGGCCATGGCTCACGGGCCCAGCCGCTCCGCGGCATGTGGGATCTGCCCGGACCGGGGCACGATCTGTTGTTATTTCTATTTCAAAGTGCAAACATGAGGCTGGCTGTAAACATCTAACCACCTATCTCCTGTCTCAGGAAATGCAAACAGGAGGCTAGTTGCAAGGGTCCGGCCTGAAGCCCATCTTTTTCTCACCCCAAGAAATGTAAACAGGAGGCCATTTGTAAACGCCTAGGCTGAAGCCCATCCATCTCCTGCCTCAGTACAAGTAAGCCTGTGGCCATGGCAAACACTCATTAAGGTGATACACGAGGAATTCCCTGGTGGTCCAGGGGTTAGGACTTGGCGCTTTCACTGCTGGGGCCCAGGTTTGATCCCTGGTCAGGGAACTAAGATCCCACAAGCTATGTAGTGTGGGGAAATAGAAAAAGTGGTGATATATGAAAAGCTTTAGCTCTGAGAAATGTTGATTGAAAGAAATCAGTAGATTTTGGGCCTGGGCTCATTCAATTTCCACCACTTATTATGGGTATTCTCCGGTACCTAACCTCTTCAAGTCTTAATTCCTTCATCTGCAAAATGGGAAAAAAATAATAGTACCTGTGTCACAGGGCTGTTAGCATGGGGCCTGGTGCAGAGGCAATTCCGGAGGTGGGGTAGGGGTGAAACCCCAACCTTAAGGCAGGACGTAATATCCTTAAGGCATGTTTGCAAGCTGAGTGTTTGAAAGCCAAACAAATGGTCAAATATTAAAGCAGCTCATTTCCAGAAAACAAATATTTTACAATTCTTAATCAAGGTCTGTGTAGACTGTTTCCCTCTGGCCCATTCCACCTACCAGGGAGGAACATCCAGGCACTTCCCTTCCACAGGGGAACTTGGGTCAGGTGCCTGGGGTGAGCAGAGGATGGGGACCTTTCCTACCACCAAGGCAGGAGACAGACCAGCCCCCGCTCTCACACGGTTCCTGGGGAGAACTCTCAATGACCGTGGAGCCCCGTATGCAGTACTGGGCTCTGGCTCAGCCTGCCAGAGGCTGGGGTACAGCAGAGCCCTGGGCGGAAGGGAGGCTCAGCCAGGCAGTTGGCAGAGGCCAGGCCTCTGCTCTGTCCTGGGGTGGTAGGATATAATGTGTGGAAATGGAAGCCTAAGACAGTCAAGAGCTCCCCAGGGAATTCCCTGGCGGTCCAGTAGCTGGAATCCCCGGTCGAGGAACTGAGATCCCACAAGCTGCGAGGTGCGGCCAAAAAAAAAAAAAAAAAAGTCAAGAGCCTCCTGCGACTCAGGAGTGAAAATAATCTCACGTTTACTTTGTATCATAAGAACGAGGAGGACAATTTTATTCCAACAGTACCTTGTGTAGTCTGAAAATCTATTAAGGTAAAATATGCTAAAGGAGAGTTTTTGTTTCATGTTCTATTTTGCACTTCAGTTTCTGCTGCTTTTTCAGTATTTGGCTGACTGCTTTCCAGAACCGAGCAAGGTACAATTTAAGAACGTTAAAGAATCAATGCAATTCATGAACCTGGTTAAGTAAAATAACTTTTTAAGGCACTTCCCTGGGGGTCCAGTGGTTAAGACTCAGCACTTCCACTTCAGCGGGCACAGGTATGATCCCTGGTGGGGGAACTGAGATCCCACATGCTGCGCGGTGTGGCCAAATAAATAAATAACTAATCACTTTACAAAGTGAAATATTTAAATGTATTTCCCCCCTAAAGTGGCTTCCTACATATTAAAAATCCCCAAACCACAAAAACCCATAAAAAGACAAGGTTCAAAGAGATTATCCTGCCATACTAAGTTATGTGCAAGTGCTGAGGGCACCCTCCTCCATCTCCAGAGCCTTCTTTGCTGTGAAAGGCATCTTCCTCCTTCCATTCACCAGGCCTCAAACCTTTAATCTGCTTCAACACCTAACCCACACCCCCCAACTCCAAATAACCCTGAAATCCGGGATTCAGACCCACGAACTGCTCCAGGAAGGGCCTGAGGCTCAGCTCTTCCGCGGAGCCGCCACACCCGGGCCCGCAGCCTCACCTGCAGGCTGCTTCCTGTCTGGCTGGCACCTCACCCTGGACGCCCAAGCCTGGGCTCAGACACAGAATAAACAAGGCCCCTTAGGGGCTCCACCGAGGCAACCGGGACTCGTCACCCCCAAGACTGTTACCTGAGTCTTTAAGTAAAAAACCTTAGGCAGCATTTTAGCGGAGTGGGAATATCAGGTCGTGTCAGCAGGAATTTTATCTTAGTTGCTGGAATAATGGACTGTTTCATACACCCACTGCTGAGTGTACAAGAAGCCTTTTAAACCAATTGTAGATCCATTCCTGCTAAGCAAAAAGAAAGAAAAAAAGGGAAAAAATTCTTTTTTTAGTTTTAGTTTTGATTTTTATCCAAGTTATACATTAATGCAGTTTAAAGTATCAAACAGATCCATAAGGTTTGTTACAATAAAACAAAACAGCAGGTTCCTGTCTCCCTCACTGCAGTTTCCCATCTCCGAGGCAACCATTTTCCCCCTTAGATTTTTTTTTTTTTTTTTTTGCGGTACGCGGGCCTCTCACCGCTGTGGCCTCTCCCGTTGCGGAGCACAGGCTCCGGACGCGCAGGCTCAGCGGCCGTGGCTCACGGGCCCAGCCGCTCCGCGGCACGTGGGATCCTCCCGGACCGGGGCACGACCCCGTGTCCCCTGCATCGGCAGGCGGATTCTCAACCACTGCGCCACCAGGGAAGCACCCCCCCTTAGATTTTAATTTTGCTATTTACCATTGTTTCTAAATCACATACTTCTTCATTTTTCCCTTTTAAGCTATATTTATTGATATATTCTATTGATATTCCGCATTTTATGGTTGTGTAATGAACCATCCCCAAACAAACTTAAACAACAATAGTTTCTTTGATCACAAACTTGCAATTTGGGCGGGGCCTGAAGGGAACACCTTGCGTTTACTCTGGGACACTTTAGCCGGGGTGGCCGGACAGGACAAGGGGCCAGAACAGGTAGGGTCCTTGAAACCGAGTCTCCCTAAACCTGAGTTCCGCTGCCGAGTTGATGATGAACGTCTCTATCCAAAACTTTATTCCCTTTCTCGTCCTGTCCCTGTTCCCCTCGGGACTGAGGAGGATCAAAGAAAAGGGGGAACTGAAACTGAGCAGGACCCACGAGGCCTTTCTGGGTACAAAAGCCCCGCTGTGTCCCCCATCTCTTGTTTGTAGGAAAAAAGTCTCCTAGGCCTTCCCTGAGTCCCAAAGAACAGACACAAGTGGTTACTAATTAGAGAAGTGAGGGAATGCAGAAACAGAGGAAAGCCGGCAAGCAAGAAAAGTAAGAAGAGCTTAAACAATAGAGTTACAGGACATCTAGTTCCTTCTCAAGGATTATACATAACAATCTGACACAAATCTTTGAGGTGTCCTGCAGGAAGGAAGACCCTCTCACCCAGGTGGAGGATGGTAACTACATACTGACCACAAGCACTTAGACCCCAGACTGGCTGGAACCAGAAGGCTGATGCTTAAGATTCCTGAAATAGCACCCAGACCACCAACCAATCAGAAGGAAGTCCACAATCTGACCACGTACCTCCAAAACCCTCACCCTGTATTGCTGCCTTTAAAACCCCTTCCCTGAAAGCCCTCAGGGAGTCTGGGTCTTTTGAGCATGAGTTGCCCTTTCTCCTTGGTTGGCACCTTTACCACAACCAATGTCAGTAGATGGGCTTTGCTGATTGCTGGGGGAGGGCACCCAAGATCCCTTTGGTAGCATCCTGAGGCTTCAGGAAGACTCCTATCTTGGCTGCAAAGGAAAGAAACCAAGTGTGAAGTAGCTTTAGGGGGAAGGGAATTGATGGAAAGGCTCCTCATGGTACGTGAACCACCACAAGGCAGAAAAGCCCACCACACGGAGGCGCCTCTGGGTCTCCTGGGGTGCGAGAAACCCAGTGCCTCCGAGGCTCTCGGTCTCCCTTCTCTGAGACCGCTTTCCTTCCTCCTGGTGTACACTGCTTCCTTCACGGTGACTTTCCGGAAACGTGAGCTTCTATGTCTTGCAAACTACCATCCTGGGGAGACAGTGACACCCTCTCCCAATTCTAGTTAGGACAGACCCCAGGAAAGAATGGGCCAGGTGCCCACCCCGGGTCCCATCAGAGATGTCGTGGTACAGAATGGTGGCTCCTGGGGACCCACGCAGGTGGGAGGGATGGGCTAGAAGCTGGGGAGCGGGTCCCATAAAGAGACAGGGCCCCTGGGAAAACAACCCCAGAGGCCCTTTGGCCCCGTTCACCGACCAAGCCCACTCCTGCCTTGGGGCTGTGCCCACAAGTAGCCCCGGGCGGCTCCTGGACGTCTCTGCCACCTACGCCCCCTCCTCAGCACTGCTTTTCCTCCGCTGCCATCAACACCGTCCCCACCACCTGCCACACTAGAAACGCGACTTCCCCTCCTGACCATAGGCTCCCAGAGGACACGGCACACGGAAGGCACTCACTGCTGTTGATAAATGAGTGAAGGACAAAGGTCATATCGCGTCACGGCCCTGAGGAGAACCCTCCCGGGGCTCTGATGGCCCGCAGCACACAGGGCACGCTCTCCAGCTGCCATAAGGGTCAGTGGGGATCTACCCCGCTCCTACCTCGCCAGCACCTCCTGCTTGTCCCCCGGGCCCCCTCTGATCCCAGTGACCTCCACCCTTCACGGCTCGTGTCAGCAATCTCCGAACCTCAGTTCTTTGCCCATGTGGGCCGGCTGCGGGCGCTTTCTTCCTCTGAGTACCCACCCTTCACGTCTGGGAACACACACCCTAGCTTCTGAACTTCGCTATAGCACCTTGTCCTGCAGTGACATCATTTGCGTCTACGTCTCCCTCCCCCATGGCGACCGGAGGTGGCTCCTTGAGGACACGTGCAGGTGCTCTGGGACAGCTGAAGGAATGACCACGGCTTCCTTCTTGACAAGATTTGGGTCCCATCACTCCCTTTATCAACAGTCCCCTGAGCGAGGGGCCACAAGGGGCTGTCTCCCTCATCGGATCGTGGACGTGTGTCTGGCCAGCGCCCTGCACGTGGACGGTGTCAAGGACACCCGCCGAGGGAGCGGATGCAGATGAAGGGTGCAGCTGACGCGGGGGGAGAGTGCTGGGCCGTTTGCTCTGAGCCCACAGGCAGGCCACCTGGGGGAGGGCAGGTGCCTGAACCCTGGACCTGGCTGGGCAGAGTCTGGCTGTGTCACTTTGGCCAGAGACCTACCTCCTTTCTGGGTGCAGTTCCCCCTTCTGTCAAATGGGGTGGAGGTGCTGGGGCTGCTATGGGTCCCCCAGCTCTAGGGCCATCAGGGCGAGGCCAGCCTCTGCTTCCCCAGCAAGTCCAGGCAGCAACGGTCTTCCTTGCTGACCAAGCTGGCTACGATTGACCACGGTCTGGGGCGCTGGGGCCGTGAGGAAGGGTGTCCAGCCTGCGTCCATGCTGCCCGAGAGAAGGCCCAGCACGCGGACCCCACCACCATCCTGAGGGCGCCCCTCCGTGGGGCTCTGCTCTGCCCTCAGCTCCCAGGCTCCACGGGAGGCCCTGGCGGACAGCGCGAGGAGAGAGGGGCAGTTCCTCCTCAGCGGGTGGGCAGGGTGAGAGGTTGAGGACAGGGCTGGGAGGTCCGGCCCTTGGGCTCGCGCTGTCAGGCTGCCCCGGCTGCAGAAGCACCCAGAAACCTCTTCATCCAAATACCAAGCCACCGGACCCTCACCATTGCCCTTCCAGATGGCTGGTTCTAGAAGGCTCTGGGGCAGGGGCAGGGAGGGAACGGTGGCCTCTGGGATGTCTTGGGGGTGGCAGGATGGACAGACCGAAGGCTGGTCAAGGTGCTGGAGGAGGAGAGAAGGGAACTCAGGGCGGGCAGTGATGTCTCTTTTGTCCGCCTCTGGCACCCGGCCCAGCGCTGGGGGGATGTGAGCCACGGCCGGCCGGTGGCCGAGACCAAGGCGGCCAGGCCCAGCCCAGTCACCACTCCAGCCACGGCGAAGCCCTCCTACAAGGTGCTCCACTGAAGTTTTCTTTGAAGAAAATTCACTGAAATCAGATCAAGTGAGCTTGTTAACACCAACACCCCAGGAAACAGCCTGGTGGAACTGGGACCTTGGTCCCCATGGGGTTTTCACCCTAGTTTCTGGCAGCTCCTGGGGAAGCCATCCTGTGTTTCTCTAGTCTGCTGGGGAAACTAGAAGCACAGGCTTAGGTCAAACCAGCCGGGGAGAGAGCCGAGCGCGGTGGCCTCCCACCTCTGCCCCTGGGTCCCCAGGGATCACTGGGTGCTCAGGCAGATAGCAGGCAGTCGACTGGGCCAGGCCAGGGCCACCAGGAGCCCACCTACCCCCCTCTGGTCAGGAAGGCCGGTCTGGGGCCCCTCCCCTCGGGCAGGGCCGGGCCTCGCTCGGCCCCCAGGCTCCCTCGCTGCCGCCGGGGCACAGGATCGGGACAGGAGACGCCGGGGTGCTGCCCCCGCTAAGGAAGGTGGACAGCGCCACCCAGAGCTCCGGCCTTGGAAGCGGGGGTGGGTGGCACAGGGCCCAAGCCCCCCTCCTGGGGCCACGGGGGTGGCCAGACGGCAGAGACCAAGTGCTAGGCCGGGGATGGACACGGCTACATGCGGCGCGGTGACGGGTGAGCCTGCCGTCTCGCATGCCAATTCCGTCTCTAATCAGCCAGAATGAGGCGCTGGCATCAATCTGCCACGCGGCCGGCTCTGTGAATCATCCTGGAACTGCCGGGAAGGTTCCCAAGGGTGGCAACCCCAGCTCAGCTGTGAGGGGTGGAGCCCGGGCCAGGTCCCCCGTCCTGGGTCCAAGGGGCACCCCACCCTGGCCACCCCGGTGCCCCACACACCAGGCAGCACGCACACCTGATTTTACTCCATGACGCTGATTTACTGAAAACCCCCGGTTTCCTGGGCACGGGAGGGCAGTGGGTAACCTGGCAGAAGGGGCGCTGGCCTCCCAGGAGGACCAGGTCTAGCTCTGCGCTGCTGAGCACTGGCCAGGCCGCAGCCTTCCATTCAGCCCCACCCTCCCCCTCCGCTTTGAAAACCAAGCTGCAAAACTAAAATAGAATGAAAAAATAAAAACAAAACCCTGAGTTGTTAAAAACCAAATTAAAAATCCCCGTTGGTGCCCCAAGTTCCTGTCCCTAAGGGGAGCGGGGGAGGGCTGGGCCGGGCCGGCGGCTTCAGTCCTGGTCCTCCTCGAGGTCGCCGCCGCCCTGCGCGTCCTGCCAGTCCAGGAGGCCCTCGGTGCCGGGTGGCTTCAGGACGGCGCTGTACTTGAGGGCCGCGGCCTCTGCCCGCAGCACCACCCCCACCAGGCTGAAGATGCTGACGACCTGCGGCAGAGCAGAGCCCAGCAGGGGGCGCGCGGGCCGGTGAGGGGCTGGCCCGGGCCGCTGTCACCCAGCCGGGCCCCGGGCCCCTCGCTCTGCCTCCCTAGGCCTCCGCCGGCCCGTCTGTAAGCCGAGCTTGCTCAGGGCTGAGGCCTCGGGGTCCCGGTGCGAAGCAGAGGAGCCACGCGCTGCTGTGGGCAATGCCTGCGGGGGCCGCGCAGCACCAGGGAGAAACCACTGGGGTCCGGGTCTGCTCTTTGAAGCGTGTCGCAGGTAAAAAGCTGTTTCCTAGGAGGTCTACGGCGTTCACCCGATTCTCAAAAGGACGCCCGAAGTTAAGGTCCCTGCTTTAGGGAGGTAGGCGGAGGCCCCTGCCTCTCCCCAGGGCGGGCGATTCCGGGGAAGGAAGGTGCTGCCAGAAAGCTAGGCCCAAGGAGCGGTGAGGGGGAGCCGCTGCCGGCCTTGCTGGGTAGAACCTGAAATCGCAGCCGGGAGCCGGGCGTAGGGGGAGCCCCGGAGGGGAGGCCTGGGGAGCGCGCCCCAGGAGGCGGGCGGGGGCCCACCAAGAGCGGGGTGGATGGGGGCCCGGCGGTGCTCTGGGAAAGCTGCCCCGGCCCCGGGTCTGACCTGCTGCGCCGGCTCCTGCTCTGCGTCCTCAGGCTCCCAGACAAGCGTGAGCTCCGGCTTCTTGCCCACCTTCTGGAAACGGTATGACCGCAGGGGCAGTGCCTGGGGGCGCACACACCTGCATCTCAGGACCCGGGATCTAGGCGCCGCCCCTCGATCTCTGACCCTGCAAGGCCCCCAGCGCTTGGAAGCAGCCCCCCCGCCTCGGCCCACCTCTGACTGGCCTCAAGGGAGCTTCGTGCCCTGCTGCCTGACCTTTGAGGGGGGGACGGCCCGCACCCTCGCCTCCTGCCTCTGGCCAGCTTCTGGGAGGCCTTGAGAAGCCACCTTCACTGGGGGGCGGGGGCGGGGGGCACCGGTGGCTCCATGTGTTATTCGGGGCAGGTGGTGGGTCTGTCCTACCTCATCAGGGACCGTCCCTGTAGGGTCGAGGGGGACCGGGCACCTGAGGCTGGAGGGCTGCCGCCCCTACCGGCCCTGGGTCCGTCAGCACAGACCGAGGGCTGGGTTGTGAGCAAGGCGATCTACACCTGAACTCCATCCTGTTCAATGAACTTCAGGACGAGAGCCCGACTTGATTCCTGCTGGACTCCATTCTGTCTCTCCAGCTTTAATCCGTTTCATTCATACCATGTTTATTCCACACTATGTGACACATTCTGCACTCCCCCAGGTCCTCTGGGTGTTGGGAAATTCAAAGCCAAGGTCAGGGGCCAGGTGGTGACTCACTAACCACAAGGTCAGCTGGAACAGGTCCCTCAGCTGGCATTAGACTGGCACCAAGTACCCTTGGAAAGAACCACGAATAAAGCACCCCCCCAGGGCAGGACCAAGGCAAGGGCTAGCCTCTTCCTTCTTTTCAGGGGATACAGCTTCCAGAGTGGCCACGGACCATTCTCTCTGGTCTTTCCTTCCCCTGTGTTCCTTTAAAAAATCTCCCAAAGCCTGCCTACCCTGCTTCCTATACTGGTTATGGATGGACCTGATCGCTGGTTTTGCTCAAGTCCTTGGGAAAGAGGCCCAAGCCTGACCCTTGGCCTGGATCCCCGATCCCAGGTAGGCGCGGCTGGCCGTCTCGGCAGGACCCATCGGGTGAACTTGGTGCCAGCACAACCCACAGCTGAGCGAGGGGCGCAGTGTCACTGCCCCACTGTGGACGGGGACAGCAGGGCCCTCGGCCTGGGCTCCCATCCTGCCTGCTCGTGTGTCTACCAAGGGCTGTCCCTGGGCCAAGACCCCATCAGCTGCTGGGGAAACAGGGAGGAGACCCAGCAGCGGGAACGGGGCAGGCAGGTGGGAAGGGAATGTGCTAAGTGGACGCAGCTCGGTGCTACCTCTGCCCGCCCAGAACGTCCCTAACCTTGGCCCTGGCAGCCCCCCGCTACTCACGTTACAGTAGACGCGCTTCTGTACCCCGTAGCGCAGCACCAGCACGTCGAAGGCTTGGCTCAGGACACCCATCACCATGGCTTCCGACTCCAGGGGGCCGCTCTCCTGCAGGGCAGGGCTCCAGCCAAGGCTCGGCCAGGGGATGCGGTTTCCCCCCAGGGCCCACCCCAGCTGCCGAAGTCCGCGGACTCCTGGAGCCCGCCCTGTGAGCAGGTGCCCTGGCGGGAAGGTGGGGTGGAGGGAAGGGGAGGGACGACAGGCTGGTGGCCTCACCTTGACCAGGATGGCAAAGAAGAGGCTGGTGCTGAGCTCCTGCACGCGCTTGGATGCCATGCGGCGGTCATTGCAGTGGTCAGCCTGCTTCTGCAGGGCATCGGGCTCCACGTCTGGAAGCTCCCTGTAGCCTGGGCAGAGAGTGGTCGGGGGTCCACTGGCGGGTGCTCTGTGTGTGCCGGCCTTGGCGGGGTTCTGGGCAGCGTGGTGCCCCTGGCCCGGGTCAGATGGGGCCTGGGAGCCCCGCGCAGAGCTGAGGCCTCTCTGATGCCCAGCTTGGGAGGCCCGAGAAAGGGGGGCTTGCCACGGTGAGGGCCCTCGAGCCCCTAGCACGTGCTCACGGGGGACGTTCTGGCACAGGCTCCCCTACTGCTTGGGCTGCCCACCCCTCGGGGCCTTCACAGTCACGGCAGTGCGGCCTCTGGCCGCGGGGCACCCACTCTGCGGTGGGGGGGGGGTGGCCCTTAGCTGGGCACAGGCTGGCACCGCCCCCGGCGCCACACCCCTTACCCAGTGTGGCGGCCAGGAGGCGATGCACCAAGACGTCAGCGAAGCGGCGGATGGGAGAGGTGAAGTGCGTGTAGAGCGGCACGTTGAGGGCGTAGTGGCGGAGCTGTGCCTGGCCCTGCAGCACCCCCGAGCAGAAGTACGAGGCCATCTGGGGGGGGGGGGGGGTGACCCTCAGAGCCTGGCCGGGCTGGGCGCGGGCTGGGCGCGCTCTGCGGGCCTGGGAGACTCAGAGCCCCACAGGGGCAGCCTTGGGGGCGTGGGCCCACCTGCCCAGCTGCAGGCAGCTGAGCAAAGCCGGGCAGGCCCGAGGACGTCAGGGGCTGCTCTGTGTGAGGGGACCCTTGGGGCTGCCGTGAGACTGGGTGGGGCCGTGGGTGCCCTTGCCCCTCTCCTGCTGAAGGCAAGGGCAGGTCTTGCCCAGAGCCCCTCTGCCAATGACCGGAAGTGGAGTGGGCCGGGGGGAGAGGCTGTGTGTTTCTTGCTGGGAACCCTTAAGATGTTGAAGGGTCTCCTCCCTCAGAGCCCTGGGGGACCTGCCACCAAAGCCCGCGGGGAGGGGAGGGGAGACCCTGTGCTGAAGTCCGAGGACAGCTGGGGAGGAGCTGGAACTCATCCTCCTCCACAGCCGGTCACTGCTGAGTTTTACGGGCTGTTACTGCCAGGAACCAGGAGGAAGCGATTGTTTCTGGTTTGCCCCCTCCCCAGGACAGGGCTGGGAGAGCTACCCTGAAATGGGGAGCAGGAGAGAAAGCCCGTGGTCATGCCGGACCGGCGGCTGCAGGACTTCGCCAGGACACAAAGCCCAACACCACCATGTGGCCAGAACGGGAGGTAGGAGAGGAGGTCCAGGATGCCCTCCACCCAGAGCAAAACGGGCGCCTGGCTCTTCCTCTCTGGCCCTGGTCCAGCCTTTGGTCTTAGCCGACCTCCTGCCCTCTAGTCCGGATCCCTGCCCTGCTGAAGGCCACGCCTGCACCCCAGCACCTCTGTGCCCCCAGTACTCCACCTCTCACCAGCCAAGGGAGGCAGCGGTTGGCCAGTCTCCCAGCCTCAGCCCTTCTTGTCCCTGACAACCTGTCCTGAGACCGAGACCCAGAGCTCTGAGTTCAAAAGGCCCTCCTGCAGGGCAGGAGTTAGGACTGTGGCCCAGGGAGAGACGCTGAGTTTCTCTAGGGGCCCAGCAAACAGCCTGGCCCGCGCGGTGCAGCTGTGCTGAGAGCCTTGGCCACGGGCCCTGAAACCGCTTGCCCTGCGCTCCCCGAGTTCTCAGGGCTGGGAACCCAGGACCCGCGGCTGACTGGCAGCAAGTGACCAGGTTCCTCCGCCAGGGCCAGAGTCACACCCTCGTGTGTTCGCTCGCTCCCTCCCTTGCTGCTTGCTCGCCCCCCCGTGCGTCGCACAAACGGCCAGCCGGCTCCGGTTACTCTGTGTACAACGGCCTTGGAATCCAGGACGCAGCTGGTGGTGCCCTGCTCGGCCACCCGACTCTGCTTCCCTTCCAGCTCCCGCTGGGCCCTGGGTAAGTCACTGAGGGAGGGAGCAGCCTCCACCGTGAGCCATGTTTGGACCTTGCTCTCAGAAGTGGCCCAGTTCCCCAGACGAGCTGGGGTGAGGAGGGCAGAGGGCCCCGGCTCGCTTCGTGGGTGGCGAAGGCGCCTCTGGGCAGCGTGGGATGGACGAGGACCCGGAACGGGGACACGGACAGGGAACCAGGCACCACAGCCGCTCTGGTCACTCCCTGACGTCACATTCCCAGGCACAGGCTGGCCTCCGAGGTTACTGGCAGGCAAGGCCGGGGGAAGTCGGTCTTTTTCAGGCTCCGGGTGACTCAGGAGAGGACTCCTCTCCTTGGAGCTCCAGGGCTGGGCTGGCCTTAGAGGTGGATGGCTTCCAGAGGCTGGGGGCAGGGAACGGCAGCTCCATCGGACCTGTATACGGTGTCAAGCCCAGTGGCCAGAGACACACGCCCCCCTCTCCATGGGGGGTGCTTTACAGTGCTTGGTGTGGGACAGACATCGGTGACTGTCTGTAACGGCAGCCAGACCCAAACGGACCTGATGGTCCCATTCCTGGCAGAGCTGTGAGGTCTCAGAAAACAAGTCGGTTGTGACCAGCTGAGATGATCCGGTTCTTGGGAAACAGACCGAATCTGCCCCGTGACTGAGCCCCTCAACAACAGTCTATCACTGCTCCCAGGCCGGGCTGCGGCACCCACTGGCATCCACAGCTCCCGCTGACCCGACAGTCCACGGGGGTGGCTCCTTCCCAAGACGCTCAGCCCCACAGGGGCCGAGGCGTGGCCTCGGAGAGCCGAGACTGGCTGCCGGGAGCAAGCCCACTGTCCACCTCCCAGGCGGCCGGCCTGTCCTCTAGCTGCAGACACAGCCTCACCGCCTGACTTCCCCCTCTCCCGACCGGTTGGGACACGGAGATTTCTCTGCCTGGGGCCCACAAGCCAGCGGGGGGGCTAAGGACCGACGCCCTGTGCAGGCTGCCCCGGGAGACCAATGTTCTCTCTCCCCGCCAGGGTCCCCATCTGACCATGAGTTGCTGACCAGGCCCCATTCCCTTGCCGGAGCTGGTCTGGTCTGTGGGATCCGGGCCCTGGAGTCTCGGGACGTGCCCTGGCGTGGCTCCCCGCCCGCTGCCAGGAAACAGAGCCCCAGAGGCCATGCGGGGGTGCAGCAGGGCAGCGGGGCTTGAAATGTCTCCTCTACCTGAGCCCACAGGCAAGGCTGAGCAGGAGGCAGCAGATCACGCTCAGGAGCCCAGGGACTACCTGTGCTGGCTGTTGCCTGGGGGCATCCTCCCCAGACCTCCCCTAGGGTTCTCCGAGCCGCCGGAGGCATGGGTGCTCCAGGGAGAGGGGGGAGGATGGAGGACTGGCCCTTCCTTACCTGCATGGGCCGGGAGCACATGTTGGTGAGCACCTCCTTCTGGGCCCGTGAGTACTTGTCATCTCCAAATGTCTCCATCAGACTTTTCTGGAAGGAACCCATGTGATATGCAGTCAGGCTTGGGGAGAGGCTCTGGGGCCCCATCACCCACTGATCATCTGGCCCTGGGGAGGAAAGGTCAGACGAGGGGCCCAGCCCTGTTCAGACGGCCATGGGTGGGGTGCAGGGGGCCCGGCAGCCCCCAGACTGTGTCCCACACTGGGTCTGCCTCGAGGGTCCTGGCCTGAGGTCAGTCCTTCCATGTCCAGCTGGCTGGCCTGGGCGGGCGGGTTAACCCCAGGCCTGGAGCACAGATGGGGACAGTCTCCCTCCTGTGGGATGAGAGCCGAGGCCACGGATTCCTGAGCCCCGTGCTGCTCAGTTCCAGGTGGGGAGCATTTGACACCCCTTACCGTGAAAAACTGCCTCTGGCTTCCAACAATCCCAGCCCCTACTGAAAGCCTCTGGGTCCGAGCCCGGCCCATCCCTGGCCACAGGACCCCTGCCCACAGCTGAGCCCTGAGGGGACACCCTCGGTCTCCCGGGCTCCCCGCCAGGCCCTCCCCTCTCCCTTGGGGTGGGGGTGCGGGTCTGGCTAAAGGGTAACGGACCCTGGCGGGCTGCAGAGGCTGCTGAGCCCGGCTCGCAGGCCTTCCTCCTCCTTCCCTAAGCAGGGCCTCCCCCGCCCCCGTGCTCCCAGCACTCACATGGAGGGCCCCTGCAGAGCTGAAGTCCATGGGCAGCCGCATCTGGTCACAGAATTCCACCAGGTCGTTGAGCATCTTGGTCTGGGGTGGGGGGTGCCGCCGTAGCAGGGCTCGCTCGGGGAAGGTGCAGTAGATCTTGCGGGCCACAGCCATGTTGGCCAAGAGCATGAACTCTTCCACGAGCCTGCAGTGGGGAGGGACCGCGGGGCTCATTCTTTCCTGCTTCTCTGCTAGCTGGCTCTCTTGCGCCCCGGTCTCAGCTTCAAGATGCCCTCCCGGCATCCGATCTACTTTTTGCTCCTGCAAGTTGCTTTCCCCCTCGTTCCTCGGCTCAGGCCCCCTCACTGCACTAACCAGTCTGTACTCTCCCCTGCTGATGTGTTAGCTCGTGCGCCGTGTCCCCTACTAGATGGGGATCCTGGAGAGCAGGGATGCTGCCTGTCTTATTCCCCGCTGTAGCCCTGGTGCTTGGGACCTCACCTGACCCAGAGACGGCGCTCAGTAAAGATCTCTGCTGAATGACTAAGCTTCCCAGAACATTGGGGGCCATGTCCAGCTGTAAGAAAACACTATGCCCGGGCAGGCCATGAGAACCCAGAAGACTCTGCAGGGGGGCGTGCAGAGGCAGGCGTGCAGACCCAGGGCCCCCCGTTCCCAGGAGTACATGGCTTCTTTTCCCCACGGAAAGATGAGTGTTTCTGAGGATGAACAGGAGAGTCACAGAGGGCAAGAGGAAAGCCGTGCATTTTGGGACAAGACAAAGGCGTTGCTGAGGTGTTCAAACCACAGAGCCATCCTTCTAGGAGCCAACCCTCCAGTCCTGCTTCGCCCGAGCGTGATTAGGGTCCACGAGTGTGAATGCATGTGGCTCCAAAGCAGGCCAAGAGTCACAGGGAGGAGCAGGGACTGATGGCGGAGGGCAGAAGTGTGCCAAAATGCAGGAATCAGGCAGAGGGGGACGCTGCATCACAGCGCTGAGGTCAGCACCACCCTTAGCCCCCCGACCTGGGGCAGGAAGCCCACGTGCTGCTGTCCCGCCCAGGGCGCCCGCGGAGGACAAGTGGATCAGGCACGTGTACGAGAGCTGAAGCCTCCAGGAAGGGGCGTGGGTGTGGGCTGGTGCCCTACGTGAGGAAAGCCTCCTCCCTTGGGGAGACTCTTGGGGCCTTGACCAGCTTAGGGGAGCCTCTTCCCAGCCTTTAATCTGAAGCTCTAGGCTATATGTCAAGCCCACGCTTCCCCCCGCCAGAGGCAGGAGAGCTCAGGGAGGAAGCTCTGGCAGGCCTGGCAGCAGCTGGAGGCCCGAAATGAACGTCCCCTTCTGGAGGGGTGGGCAGTGCTTGGGGTTGGCCTCGTCCCCTCCCCAAGCTCTTGGGAAGAAACAGCCATCGGGGGGACAAGAGCGTGAGTGGGCAGAGCCCCGCCTTCCCCAGGCTGGGCCTCCACGCTGAGGGCTGGCTCTGGTCTGCCGGGCTGTCGCCCAGAGCATGTCTGTCTCCCTGCAAAGCCCACCCTATGAGGAAGAAGGGCTGTGGAATGTCCCAGGGCAGGCACCACCAGGACCAGGCCTGGACCTGGGGAGGAGGCCCACCCACGGCCTGCACTCCTAGCTCCTCCCGTGTGGGCACCGTGGTGGGCCGACCCCCAGCCCACCCCCCACCACGGGGAAGGGCTTGGGTGAAGGCCTGCAAAGGTCAGGTCTCAGTGGCCCTTCCACCACGCAGGAGGCCTGTGTGTAGAATGAGTTTCTTCATTCCCCGCTGGGTTGCAGCAACAGTCTTTGAAGCAGCCGTCCTGCCTCCCACCCCAAAACCTGTCCTCGAGCATATCACTTCCTGCTAAAACCCCTCGAGTTCATGCGCTGGAACCCGACCACCAAACCTCCTGAGAGAGGCCTACATCCTAGCTCCAGCATGTTCTTGCTGTAGGACCCTGAACAAGTTACCGACCTTTTCTGTTCTATTTTCTTGAACGTAGAACAGGGATAATAATAGCACGTGCTTCACAGAGTGGTTGTGAAAACCAACAGAGTAAAACATGTTTCAAGGGCAGACCCTGTGCCTGGCGTGACGTCAGCCTCAAGATACGGGAGATGCTGGGAATTCCCTGGCGGTCCAGTGGTTAGGACTCCGCCCTTTCACTGCCGATGGCTTCGGTTCAATCCCTGGTCCTTGGGGAGCTAAGATCCTGCAAGCCTCGTGGCAGGGCCAAAAACAAACAAACAAACAACCGGAAAAAAAGACAGGAGGTGCTTTCCTCTCTCTTACCTTCCCCGCAGGGGGTCTCTTCGCGGTGCCCTGTGATTTCCATCCCTGCCGTTTGTCACCCTCCTTTGACCTCTCCATGTCTTCCCTGAAGGGCATCTCCATCCCTCCTGGGCACTTACTGCCTGATTAGATACCTGGCAACAAGGATCAGCCTGTCTAGGGCCACCTGTGTCACAGTCTAGCACCATTTGACTCTTCACATTTGGTTTTTATATTTAGATCTTGTCATCTCGAGAGGAGTCTCGAGTCCTGCTAGGTTGACGTCTGACCTGATGTCTTGCCTGCGGTTGGTCAGACCCTGCAGAGCATCACCACGTAAACGCTTCAGATGCACAATTCAGCCATTCGTTTGTTGCCTACTCAGCACACGTGACTGCGTGCCGGCCGGTTCCCGACTTGTGTCCCCATGCAGTCCCAGTATCACTGTGGGCCGGGGGCGCACAGGCTGCTCCTTGGAGCCCTGCGGTCTAGTTCAGCTTCAGGCTTGGGCGAGGAGGGAGCAACTGTAGCCTTGGGGCTGTGACCCTGGGCTGCGTTTTGCAAGCGTGGCCAGCAGGGGCCAGCATGGCCCCGTAGGAGGGTTGTGTGAGCTCAGGCTGGGGCAGGGCAAGCAGCAGGGCAAGCAGCAGAGCAGGGCTGGAGGGGCGGGGCTCCAGCCTGTGCCCCGCCCTCTCTAACCTCACCCCCACCCCTTGGGTCAAAGGAACTGAAGGTTCAGGGAGCCTCCGAGTGAGGAGCTGTGCTCTTGCTCCTGTTTCCTGCAGGGGCTCTCCCGCCTCAGGATCTCACATACGGAGGAGAACCCGGGGAAGGGACAGGAGGGTGGAGCTGATACGCGAAGCCCCAGGTAGTGATAACAGTCCTCAGGCAAGCTGCTTCTCCAGCGACCCCCAGTACAGTCCCACGAGCCAACTGAGGCTGGTGAGAGAAAAGCAAGTGCGCTCCTGTTACCTTGAAAGCCTGGCGAAGCTTTGGTCGCAGGGGCTGACCTTGGACAGGTCCCTTCTACCTCTGCGGGCTCCACATCCCTGAGTGTCTCAGCCCGCCCCTCAGGACAGGGGGCGGGAGTTAAGAGGGCAGCCTCCCTCCAAGACAGTTCAGAGACATGGCCCACGCCTCCCAGAAAAATGTCAGCGTCACCTAACAGGGAGGTGGCACAGCAGTAAGCCCGATCCCTCGGTGCTGCCACAGCTCGTTAGTGTCCTAGGATAGCTGCAGGGACCGTCCCCCCACAACCTGTCCGCAAAGTCCTACTTACACCCCCAGGTGGGGGGGCGGGGCGGGGAGGAAATGCAAGCCTGTGGGCGGGAGAAAGCAGAGCAGGGCCTGGAGCCCGAGCCCGTCCAGCCCTGGGGTGCCTGGGAGGGTGCAGCAACGATGGCGCAGGTCTCCCCACGCAGCGTGGCAACAGGAAGGCCAAAGGGAAAGGCAAGCGATCAGCAGCCCGATTGCAATGAGTTCAGGATTCACCGTCAGAAACGCGGCCGGGCATCCGGAAGGGGAGCCGGGCTGGCCAGTACTGGGGCGTGGGTAGGTGGGTGTCGCTGCTCTCATCCGGGCCAGCAAAGGGGCCCGCTCCTACAGGGCTCCCCAGGTCCTCCTCACGGGTCAGTTCCCGGACTGGCCAGCAGGGGGCGCCCAGCACCTTCCTGCCGCAGGACCTGGGACGTGGCAGGAGCAGCTTAGAACCCAGCAACTTCTGGGCAGGAAAGGAGCCTTACTTTATAAACTGCCGCCCTGCGGCCCAAGGTCCAGGGGTCTCTGGGAATTCAGTGTGGGAATTCAGTGGGTTTTTCCTTGGCCAAAGCCAGCTCTGGGGCTGAGGGCGTTGCTCAGTCAGGGAGCGTGAACAGCACTCTGAGGGAAGGCAGGCTGATTAGAAGGGGCGCTCTCACAGCTGACCGGTCAGCAAGCACCCCTTCACCCTGATCTCCTCCTGCCTCTGAGGGGCAGAGCTGCCTGCCCAGGCCCGCAGCCAGAGCTCAGAGATGCTCCAAGCTGTCCTGGGTGGTTACGATGTCCTCTGAGAGCAAACTGCACATACTGACTGGGGTGTGAAACCCAAGCGGGGATGGAGCCCTGCACGCTGCCCTGGCCTCAGACTTGCTCCCTGGTCTGGGTACCTGCCCTGATCATAACCCAGCCCCCGCCCCGGCACGGCACAGGCATGAGCTCACTCCCCTCTGCAGGGGAGGGGGGCGGGCGCTGGATCTCAGCAACTGCCCGACAACTGCTCTAAATAGGGCTCAGGAGTGGCCACCAGCCAGGATCACCTTCCAGAACCGCAAGCCAAATCCTCAGAGCCGGGGCCTTGGTCTCAGGCCTGGCATCTGCTGAGCATCTGGAGCTCAGTGCCACCAGGGGCCCCAAGACCCTGGAGGGCTGGGCCGGCTCTGCTGTGACAGACAGATAAAGGTCTAGCCAGGGGGCCGGGCCAGGACGCAAGCTCGGCAGCACTAGCTCCGCAGCACCCCACCTACCTGTGCTCTGGGCCTCCAGGTGCTGGAGGGAAGGCTTCCCACCCCAGGGAGGAGGTGAGCAAGCCTAGAGGCCTCAGAGTCCCTCGCCTGCTATGGCAGATGGCAGGTAAAGACCACAAGCCAGCTACCCACGAGTACACACACTGCTCACGCAGCAGAGATGCCTTGTCTAGGATGGTGTGTGCCAAACTGTGTTAATGTGACTTACTTAACAAAGAAGTACAGATGTATATGAAATGCTAGGGCCTTAATTCGAGTGATTTTGTAGTATAGGGCATCCCTTTGCCTTTAAGATGGTAACATGCATCAGGATTCGGTGAGAAGGAGCTACCGGGACGCGGCATTTACCGCTCACTGATGGTTGAAACGGTGTGCGTCACATCTTAAAGGATGATGTTTGGGAGAGCCGGCTCTACCTGACAGGGGTGAGACAGTGGCTCAGAGAGAAACGGGCTAAGATGTCCGCCTCCTCGGAGGAAGGCTGCCCCTCCTTGTCCATGAAGAAACCGGGTATGTCTGTGGCCACAGGAGGCCCTCTGGTTGGGCGGCTGGGCGTGTCCTACGGTGAGGCGCGTGCGGGCAGCTGGAGAGGAGGAGAGGTGAGTGGTTGCCAGCTCAGCAGCTTGCCTTGAGTCTCCACTCTGCCACTCGCTAGCTGTGTGATTTCAGATAAATTTCTTAACCTCTCTGAATCTCAATTTACTTACCTGAAAAAACTGGGCATACGATAGACAAGTGCGTGGTCTTAAATAAATATTACATTGTTATTATGCATACCGTGCAAGTGACTGGCCTGGGTGCCCCGACCCTAGGGTTTGGGCCGAATACAGCAAGATCCCGCCATAACGCCACCCCCTCGGTCCAGGCCTCCATCTCTTAGCGACTGGCCTCCCTATTTCTAGCCACTCCCTGCCGTTTCAGTCTTCACACCCAGAGAGACGCTTTCTCTCTCAAAGGCAAAGCTGGACGGGCACGCCCCTCTCCTGCCTGAAGCCCTTCAGGGGCGACCACGGTCCTCAGGACAGTTCCACCTCCTGGTAAAACGAGGTTTTCCGGGCCACCTCTTGTCACGTGCCCGGGTCACCTCTCCCTTCTCGCTGCCCCCCTAACCCTCACACTCCAGTCAGACTGAATTCTTCTAAAAAATACATTCATTTATTTGGCTGCATCGGGTCCTAGTTGCAGCCCACAGGATCTTTCTCGTTGCGGCCTGGGGGCTTCTCTCTAGTTGTGGCGTGTGGGCTCCTGAGCGCGCGGGTTTAGTTGCCCCACGGCGTGTGGGATCTTAGTTCCCCGACCAGGGATCAAACCTTCGTCCCCTGCATTGGAAGGCGGATTCTTCACCACTGGACCACCAGGGAAGTCCCCATATTGAAATCTTGGGGCTGTTTCTTGCTTCTGTCCATTTGCACTGCTGTTCCCTTAGCCTGGAATCCTAGACCATTCTCCCCCCATCTCTTGTTCTCAGATGTCCTTTCCTCTGGGGAGGCAGCATGAGGTGCCCACCTGGCTCCTATGTGCCTCCTGGACGTC
The DNA here is from genome assembly GCF_002837175.3 of Physeter macrocephalus. Classification (NCBI taxonomy): domain Eukaryota; kingdom Metazoa; phylum Chordata; class Mammalia; order Artiodactyla; family Physeteridae; genus Physeter; species Physeter macrocephalus. The sequence goes on along the minus strand of NC_041215.1, from coordinate 131,899,027 downwards.
CCATTCCTATGCCATCACAGCACTGAGCCCACACTGCTGTGACCAGCCCTCTGATCGTAGGCTGTACCTCCCCTCCCCACCCAGTGCCGCCTACCCTGGGCCCAGCGCGCGGCCTGGCACAGTGCAGACGCTCAATAAATCTGTGTGCGATGAAGGACTCCCAGGATGGTGCGCGCTCAGAAGCTGAGAGGGCCGGGGCCCTGCCCCAAAGCCCCTTTTCTGCGTGGGCACACAGCCCTCACGCATATACTTCTGACCCCTAACACTTGCTGCTAGAGGTTGTTGAAAACATAAAGCTCTGCCTAAGAAGCTGACGTCATTCCCAAGCGCCGAGAAAGAAGCTACAGCCTTCCCCTGCTCTTTGCCCATCCCCCGAGTCTACAGAGCACCTGTCCCCGCTCACAGCAAGCTGGCGGCATTGTCATTTTACCCACCCCCACCCACCGCCATTCGTTTGTTTGTTCACTTACTCAGCCTCAAACCTCTTCGGAGCTGCTGCTGTGGGTGGGTGCAGGGAGAGAGGGAAGAGACATCTATTAAGCACCTGTGACAGAGGACAGGCGACAGCCTAGGTGTGGCCCATTAAATCCTCCTGCAGCCTGGGAGGTGCTTCCACCCCTTTCTAATGTGTGGGGAAGCTTAAGGTGCAAAAAGGAAAGGCGATCAGGCCCGAGTCCCACATCTCGCAACCAGCAGCTGGGTTTGCTCCCAGTTTGTGTGACATCGACGCCCTGCTGCCTCTGCCATGTCCTGGGCCCTGCTGCCACCAGGAAGCCTTGGTCTGCCCTCCAGGAGCCCCCAGCCTCGTGGGGGTGGGGATACACCCCCAAATATAAGACCAATTTCAGGAGACGGCCAAGAGGAGGGCAACACTTCACATGAAAGGGATAAAAGAGTAAAGGTGTGGACGAGGGGGAAACCGGCATCAGCCATATTCGGAAAACAAGGGATCAAGGGAAGTGGGAGGAGGGCCAGGAGGCGAGGGCGGGGGCAGCCGTCCGGGGCCGGGGAGCCGGACTCCGGGATGGGGCTGCGCGGGGGAGCTGCTGAATGAGGACGCCATGAAAGGGAAGAACACGGTGGCGGGGGGGGGCACAGGCTCCAGAGGCCCGGCACAGGCAGGGGGTGGCTGGCGGATCTGAGGGCTTGCAGGCCGCAGCCAGAGGCAGCCAGAAAGGCCAGGGCAGGCCCGAGTTCGGAGCTGCATGCAAGGTGAGGCTCTGGGAGCGGAGGGGAGGGACCTCAGAGGGTGACGAGGTGGCCCAGAAGCCCACATGGCCTAAGAAGAGGGAGCCAGCGCCAGCTGGGCAGTTGTCCCCCGTGCAGACCCTGAGCTGAGGAGGAGGAGGGCCTTGGAGAGGGCCACCGGACTCGGCAAGGAGGAGCCTGTGGCCGTGGCCCTGAGGGTGGGGAAGTTGGTTCCGAAGACCAAAGATTCAAGGGTGAGGGAGGCGGTCCAGTGGGGACTCCTCTCAATGAATTTGTTGGTGAAAGAGGTAATAGTTTGAAGAGAGGGTGAGAAGGGCCTCTGTACTGTTTTCTGATTGCTGTTTTAAGTTTCCAAAAGATCTGACTATGTTTTCAGAGGCAAAGGAGCTAATGGGAAAGAACCTGGGGGTCAGTACCAGACCGACCAACCGTCCGGCAGGAAGTGGCTACCCGGGGAAGAGGCGATGTATCCTTGCCGCTGTGAGCTCCCAGCAGGGGAGGCTGGCCCCAGAGGTTTGGGTGGAGAGGAGGCCTCCCTCTGCTGAAGGAGGACCCCAGGGGACACCGGAGCATCACCCGCGGCACCGTCCCTAAAACTGTCTTCTCAAGTCCACTGGGCACAGGAGAGGAGAGAAGGGCCCGCACCCGTCAGGTCAAGAGAGGCCCCTTGAATACGGCCTAGGGACAGGGCAGCCTCCGCGGGCCGACCCAGGGTTGGGGCAGGCACAGTCCAGACTGAGGTCAGCGCGGGGCTGGCCAAGCCAAGCGGGCTACGCTGCGCTCCCACAGAACTCCCAGAGACGACGGGTGAGGCTCGCACCGGCAGCCGGCGGGGTCTCGGCCCAGCGTGGTGCCGACGGGCAGGGCCCCGGCCCCCGGCCTCTCCACTCCTCTGCACCTACACTCTCAACGCCGCCTGGCCAGAGTGGCTGAGCCCCCAAGGAGGCTCCGTTTCCAGATCCATTTTACCAGGCTAACCAGACGAGAAACTCACCCAGCCCTCCCATACCCAGAACACTCAGAACGTGGCTTTGGAAGTGACCGGGGGGCCGGGCAGCCAGGGCAGAGTGGCATGGCTGCTGCCCAAACCTGGAGGTGCATCCATTTTCAAAGATCAAAACCAACTGGGAAACCAGAACAGCCTCTTGTGCCCTCAGCCACCAGGGCACTCCCTCGCAACTCTGCGGGAATCTCATGCAAATGGAATTGGGCCGCTGACAAGAGATTGTTCAATTAGCTCTCGGAGAAAACTGCTAACTTGGAAATTTGATAAGAATCGCTCCCAGCCGGTTGCAAATTCATTTCTTCTGAAGACGAAATTTTCCCCACTTGGGCACATCCTCGCTGTGGGCCAGGAGCCCTTGGGCTTCACATTGGCCGTGAAGGCAGCCGCTGGGCCTCTCACAAGGGCTGTGCGCCCGGGCGTGGCCCCTTCTCTGCAGCTGAGCAGCCAGAGCGGAGGCACTGGCCACCCTCAAGGGGCCCCCCGCTGCTCTCCCCGCAGCCCCTAATTGAGTGTAGTGTGGTGGAAAACGCGAGGACCCAGGAGCCGGCGAGATGGGAAGTCAGCGGCCGGAGAAGCACTAAAGTGGAAGCTGCTGGGGAAGGGAAGGGAGCTCAGCGGGGAAGGGAAGGGAGCTCAGCGGGGAAGGGAAGGGAGCTCAGCGGGGAAGGGAAGGGAGCTCAGCGGCGAAGCTCTCTCCCAGGCCAGGGTGGAGCTGGTGGCCCGGAGCCAGAAAGGGGCGGCCTGGAGGGAGGGAGCCGCAGGCAGTCTCCCGGGTGGGTGGGTAGGTTGGGGGAGCACCAAAGGAAATGCAGCAGACTGACGGAAGGGCGCCCATCCACGGCCGGCGGGCACCCCGCTGCAGGCCCGAGCGGAGGGTGCCCCGGCCGCCGCTCGGGCCTCGCGCTGACCCCTCTCCTCCTGGGCTCACTGCAACCTGCTGAGCGTTTTGGACATTCCCATGAAACCACAGGGAAATGAATGGGGCCGAGTTCACAGGCGTGGAAAACCCCAGAGGAGAAGGCCTCTGGAGCCAGACATAACAGGCCCTGCGGGTGAAGCCGGAGCCAGCTTTCCTCTTCTGGGAGGCTGAATCCGCTCCAGGGCCTTTCTATAGGTTCAGCGGGCGGGGCCCAGCTGCCGCGAGGAGGCACGTTTCAGCCGCTTGTTTTTCTACCTCAGAGGACGTCTCCAGAGGCTCCAGTTCAGAGCGGCCCTCGGGCCCTGCCAAAGGGAGGCCCAGTAGCTGCGGTAGGGAGCGGGGAGGGGGCTTGCCGGGAGCCGGGTTGACAGGCAGAAAGCCCTTTGTCAGCGTCAAGAAGCTAGAGAAGCCTCGCTCCCTTCCCAAGGTTCAGGGCTCTGCTCTCCAAGGCGCCGGGCGGACCTGCGCGCTCGTGGCAGAAAACTCCCCCTAAGCAGAACCAGGTGGCAGTTTGTGCCGTGTGGCCTTGAAGAGCCGGGTAATTAGGGCTCGCTGGCTCCACCACGGTGTTGACACACATGCCGTTCTCCACTTCTAGTTGCTGTCCAACTGGAATCAGAGCCGCTGACCTGAGGAGGTACGGCCAAGACGCGCAGAAGCCCCGCCACCTCCGGGAGCCGCTGTGGTGGCCCCAGTGGCTTATCTGCCCTAGGTGGACTCCCTGGCTGGCGTCCCTTTCAGGCCCCAGCCCCAAAGCGGGGGCCGGTTTGGCAGCCCTGGATAATGGGCAGAGCCTGGGCAAGCGCAGTGGGGGCCGGCGCGGTGGGTCATCACTGACGTTGGGAGAGATCAACTGTGATTTAGAAACGAGGCTTTAGGTAGGAGAATGTTCGAGAGATAAGGGTGTTGCGGGACGCACAGGTTCTCTCTCTCTCTCTCCATCCCTCTCACACGCGCGCACGCAGACACACGGCTACAAAAGGCAGCTAGACGAGCGAGGACGAGACGCGTGTCCTTGGGAACGCAAGCTCCTTTGCTTTTTGCACGTTAGAGCATGCTTCGCTCACCTCCAAGACAGTCTCGGCCTCACCGCCGCTGGGGAGCAGCTCTCCTTGGGCAGGGCCGCCGCCCCAGCGGTACGAGCACTAAAGGCTGCAGGGAAATAGGAACCACTGCTGGTCTCAGGCTGGGCACGTGATTTCACCGAATCCTCACAAAACCTTGCACGGCAAGGGGCGTGTCAGGCCTAATCTGCACACAGGGAAACCGAGTGTCTGAAAGGCCAAGGATGGTGACCATGTAGATTACAGAGCCAGCGTGTGCAGGGCCGTGGTCTGGAGACTGGGCTTTTTGACTCTGAAGTCTGTCCTCTACCCCTGACTTGTGATGAGAGGGGCTGCCAGGCCCACCTGGTGCAAGTGGAGGAAAGGGTAATGTGTCCAGGAGAAAAGGGGTTTCTGGAATGGGTAGAACGGGGATCCGAGTTCTTTAGGTCAGTAGTGGCCCCTCTGCCGTAAAGAGGGGATCTGCGTTTCCACGTTCTCCCCCGACCATGCCCCGGCACGGCAACTCGGCCTCCAGCAAGCCCTGAGGGATTCTGCATTTCTATGGGAGGACCAGAGTTCCACTGGGAGGGGGGCTGTCTAGGGCACACGTGCGATCGGGGCCTGCAGCACTGGGGGGGCCCGTGGAGGCTGCAGCAATGAGCAGGAGGGGTGGGGCCCCAGCCCCGACACCGACCTCCTGCGGGCACCTGCGCTGACGCCACCGGGAAGAGACGGCCGGCGGAAGGCGCAGGCAGGACGCGCGCCGGCGGGGGACCTGGCTGTGAAACCACCTTAGGAAACCGCCTGCGCAGACTGGGCAAGTGTTTCCGGTCGCTACAAAGGCCCCCGTGGGGCTCCTCGGAACCCTGACATGCCCTTTTGGGCTTTGTGAAAAAGGTCCAAGAGTGGGCTACACTTCTAGCCACACACGTGGGTGGGATCGGCTTCCTTGAAGACAACATGTCTTGTAAAATCTTTTGGGAAGCCTCAGTCCTTCCTTCTCACCCTGGACCCAAGGCCGACCTGCCGGGCATCGCTGAAGACGAGCGTTCAATGCTCGAGGCCCTGGGGCTGGGCTGCGGGTCCCAGAGAGGGTTTTCCGGCTCTCCGTGCCCCGCAGCCCTCTGCTCTGTTCGGCCCAGACAGAGACCACGAACTGCATTGTCAAATGCGTTGTTGATTACGCCCCTCAGCTCCTGGCTGCCGCAAATCCTGCTCTCACGCTGCAGCCTTGTTCTGGCTTCGGCCACCTGGGTCTCCACTCACCTGCACCTGTGATTCCTTTACTGGCCCAGGCCCCCCGCCAGCCCCACCCCCGACTCTTTATGGGCCACCATTCCCACCTGTCCCACACTAACCTCGCTCTGGCTGGCTCAGCCAGCTCCATTTACCTTGATTCCCAGGGCCTGGCACAGCATCGGGCATTCAGTAGGCACTCCTAAGTACGTTTTTTTATCTGCGATGTTTTGCTTGGTTCATGCAAGACCAACCCCTAACATTTCTATGGTGCTTTACGTTGTTTGCACGTGTGGTAGCCACGTGACCCTCATCACAGCTGCGGGAGGGAGACAGAGAGGATCCTGCCGCCTCCACGCACAGATGAGGAAACGGGCCTGGGGGTGCAGCCCCTGTCCACCTCGCTGTGGAGTGGGGAGCCGGCCCGAGTCCGGCAGGGGTGAGCAGATGCCTTTGGGGGTCTCTGCGCGGGCCCAGTGCCAGGTGCTTGGTCACTGCCGGCCCTTCTGAGTCTCACAGCAAGTCTTAGACCCCTCATTGTTCATACGAGCAAAGGGAGGCTCCGAGAGGTCATGTGACTCCCCTAAGCTTACAGAGCGAGGACACCAGGTGCCCCATCCACCGCTCTTCCTCAGGTGATCCTGTGCCGCCTGCCTTAAGCTTTCTAAGGATTGGACAGCAGGGTTTCCTTAGCAGCACCCGAGCAAGGGCTCTGCTGACAGCGGGGGGTCAACACAGGGCCTGCCCTGAGGCCACGCTGGCACCTGGGGGACGGGCACCCGTGGTGGTCTGCTGTGTCACTACCGCCCTTCCTTCCTGACTGTCAAGGGCACCTCCCGCCCTCAGCAAGGGTTGCAGCAGCGGAGGAGCCGAGGTCACTCATCTCGCCCTGGCTTGCCACCTGCCCAGCAACCTCAGAGGGACAGCGCCTTTCCCCAAGGCTCCCTGCCCCCATGTCTGAGGCTGGCCATACTGGGCCAGCAAACACGCAAGCCCACCTCCAGGCCTGGCTGGGCTGGGACATTTCTGTAACCTTGGAGGTCTTATTTTTAGCCCTTGGTTTACCTCTGCCTGTCTCCGGCTCGGCGGACAAGAGGACAGGAATAGGACTTACCCCTACACCGCCACCTCCCCGTGTGAACGCTTCCTCCCATCTGCGTTTGGGGCTCTGGCCTCCTTCTGTGTCTCGTTGTTGCCCCTGGGGTGAGCACATTTGCTTTTACTGCTCTGGTTCTCCTGTCGCCGGCTAAAGACTTGAAGGTTCTGCCTCTTTCATCTGTGGACCTCTTTCTGGCGAATGCTACTCCCGTTCCACCTACGGAAACGTGCTGGCCCAGAAGGGCGGGGAGAGTCATCCTCGGGGCCATGGCCATCTCGACCCTTAGACATCCTGGTCTGGAAGCCTGCCCTAGGAGCTGCCGAGACACCGCGGCAAGCCTCACGCAAGACTTTCTAGTCTGCCCCAAGAGGGTGCTTTCTCACTGAACTCTGAGCTGCGTAAAGAATTCTGGTCCTTTTTGTTTCCCCTGGTGAGTTCCATACTGTTAGAACTGCCCAGCCCCTGACAGTGTAAAGGGCCCTCAGAGGGGCTGGGCTAAGGGTGGGTTGGCTTCTTGCATCAAAGGCTGCAGCTCCCTCGGCCCCTGCACGTCTCACTGACCTGCTGCTGGCCTCAGCCCAGCTCCCCCGGCAGCCATGAGGAAACCGGCATCTCTCTTTGGGCCCCCTCTTGGGTGACGTGCACCCACACTTCCTAGGACCCCCCCGCCCCGGGGCTTCCAGGCTGCTCCCTCCACCTGCCACCCCCCCCCCACCCCCGGCAGCCTGCCTCCACTCAGTCACAGCTGAGCTTTCAAGGCTCAGTTCAGGCATCACCCTTCTTGGCCCAGGGTCCTCTGGGCTGATTCTAGCCCCAGAACTCGTTGTTGGATTGCGACCGTCTCTTTTGAGGCCAGTTTTCCTGTCTGGGGACCAGGCCTTGTCCACCTCTGTGTCCCAGGGCCAGGGGCACGTGTAACCTGGCTTAGACAGGCCAGGAGCTGCAATGTCAAATGCCTGTTTGGGGGATGAACGAGGCACTTCAGAGACATGACCTGCTTGGTGCTCCACAGAAAAGAGGGAAGGAGGACTGTTCTGGGGGGTGGAAGCAGAGACCCCCAGGAGGAGGGCCTAGGAGTGGGGCTCCTGCAGCCTCCCTTCAGCTGTGCCCTGCTGGAAGGCAGGCATGGGAACTCAAGAGACAGAACCTAAGTCAGCTTCTGCCAGCCTGACGGGACCTGCTGATTTGCGCTAATGAAATTCTTCCTTACCTGTAGACGGTCATCACTTAGATCCAACACAGGGTGACAGTATGGCTGGGGCTCACTTGTTGGTCACCTGATAAATGAATACTCTTGGCCAGAGCAGCCCACCTCACTCTAAATATGAAAAGTAGCAGATTAAAAAAAAAAAATCTTTCTTCTCCTGGGCTGTTTCCATTGAACTAACGCTCGTCTTATCACCCACTGGGACGCGGTATGTTGAGTCTGGCAGAGCTCTTCGTTAGTTATGTGACTCTTAAAATATTGACCCACAGTTTTATGAACCAGGTTCAGCGTGGTTTAAATGGATTTGTTCCCATCCAGAGCCTCTGGGCTTCCCCAGCATCGTCATGTCCCTGCCTAGACACACACACACAGCCAACCTCCAGGGCGCACCGGCTCCCCCTCCACACACTGGGAGGGGTGGCGGGCGAGCGAGGAGACTGCTGGTTTTCATTCCCACCTCCACCCCTGAATCTCTGGACTGACGGAAGCTCTCAGACACAGGCTGTGTGAAGACTTCAGCCCTTTCCAGGTGCCACGCTCAACTCCACCTTAGATCCAGGGCCAGAACAACCTGGATTAGGCTGGGTTGATGGTAAGTCAGACGGCAAGGCCAGTGGGTGTCAAAGCCTGACTGGAGCCCACGGTTCTACTTTCCTGAGCTGCCGCTCTGCAGGCCAAGTCCATCTTTTAGGGCAGCCTGGGATGCAGAGGGAGCCCTGCTCTTCCAGGACCTAGAGATGCTCTACAACAGTTCTCTAGGCACCTGGGAAGCTGACCAGGTTCCTGCGTCAGCAGTGGCCTCTGGGAGCTCCGTCACAGGTAGTTCGGGCCAGGCCTGGGCAGCCATCATGACTGGGAGGACTGGCCCGTTCCGCCCAGGCTTCCCTCAGGGTGAGAACTGCTCTTCCTGGCACAGGCCTCCGCCCAGCTGTCCCCACCTGGGAGGAGGCCCTGCCCAGTGCCCTGCAGGGCCCTGTGCGGTCACCTGGCTGTGGCCGTCCTCCCACAGCCACTGTGGAGAGAGAGACCGTGCTCCCTGGCTAGAGGTGTCGATGCCAGCCCATTTCCCAGCAAATCTTTGTGAAATTCAAGCCCAGTTCCTCACAGGTCACATCTGGGTGTTGCAGAATTACTGCCATCTGGTCATTCTGCAACAACACAAAGACTTGGCTGCTGGTTTCACCTTACAGGCAGCGCACAGCTCAGGGCGGTGTCCGCTGCCAGCTGCATGCAGAGACTGGGCGCACACCTCCACCATGGCCTTCGTCGCCACCTGTGAACGTTACGTTACACGCTTGTCTTCCTCTGTGGGCTGTGCGCTTCGCGGGGGCGGATCTTTCTCATTGCCCAGTAGCTGGCACTAGCAGGTGTCCGACAGTTTGCTAGACAAGCAAAGGAAAGGTGTCTAGATCTGGGCTAGGAAACAACTGGCAAATGCATCCTCTGCCCACGAGGCACGTGGGCAGACGTCCTCAGGGCCCTTCCTTCCACACTGAGGCATTTCCGAGGGGTCACTTTCTAAGTTTGGCGGTGGGAAATGATCCATCTGGCAAGTAACGCAACTCTGAATATATAAGGGCTTCCTGAAGATTCCTGTGGTCCCCTGGCATGAGCTCAGCTTGATCAGGGCTCTGACCCGCGCTGGCCTCAGGCCGCTATGGAGACCTGGTCTGGCCTGGGTGGGCAGGACGCGCGGGAGGGCAGCCTTCTCCCCGTGGATGGGCAGCTGCGCTTTGTAACAGAGCACAGTGGCAGCAGCAACCTCTTGTGCTCTTGCTTGCTGAAGTCAGGAGGGAAGGTGTGGGGGGGGGGCGGTCCACCATACACGGCCTGTGTAACCTGGACGGCTAACCTCCCTAACCCCCACTTCCCACCCCTCAGGGGGAGGCTTAAATGAGACACATTACGCAAAGCTCTCTTCTCAGGGCCCGGCATGTTGTTAATCATTCCATAAATATTAGTAATTATCATCACAGAAACCTTAAGGTGACAAGAGCCCGGTGTCATTAGAATATTGAAAAATGCCAGAACACAGAACACGAAGGGGGACAAGAACAAATGCCGCCGGCGCCCTGGAGATGTTCACTCAGCACTTGCTGGGCATCTGCAGCGCTCCAGGCACTGTGCTCGGGGCTGGGACAGAGATACTGTCCCAGCCCTCGGGCCTAGGGAGTCGGGAGGTAAACACATACTCCCTCCCCCACCTCCCCATGAGGATTTTCTTAGTCACAAACTGCCTCTTTGCTTCGGCATTTATTTACTGAGTTCCCACAGCAATGTTCTCAGCACTTTGGGCGACGGAGCCCTCCGAGGATCTGCGGAAAGCGGTTTTCCACGCGTTTCTTCACACACTCTACCCACAAAACCTCCTCCATTCTACTGCAAGGAGTTCCTGGGTCATGAAGCCTAAGGTGGAGCCTGCCTCGTGGGACACACAGCAAAGTACTGGCGTTTCTGAGGAGGCGAACGGTCGCACAGGCCACGTAAGAGTTAGGTCTGATGAGCCTCACAGTTGGAAAACACACCGGGAGAAAGCCGAGAGGCGTGAAGGCTTCCTTCAGCTTCCAGAGCAGAACACTGAAGATCTGACGCTTCCCTCGAATATTTACGACACAAAAGATGGTGACCAGCTAACTGGTCTTTCACCTGCACTGAAGACTAATGAGAGGAAACAGACGGAGATGAAACTAGAGGGCTGTTAGAACGAAGGAAGAATTTCCCAACGTGACAGATGCGCTAAGCAATTCAGTTCAAGTTGATTTAAAAAGCACACCAGCATCTCACTCATCTAAAACTCAACCAGATGCTCCACCTTGAGTATCCAATACACGGGGCAGAACCAGGAAACAACCAACAGACCAAGCCTTGGGGGCCAACACAGGTGCTGGAGCCAGGAGTCGAGTGTGACTCACGGGGAGGTCCCCCCCTTCGCTCCTCACGCAGACCCTTTCCTCCTCTTGATCGACAATTCTGACTACTAGACTCGGCTGCCTGGCTGATTCCACGCCCCCACGGCGCCTCGCGCTCACAGCAGGCCGAGAGGGTGCCGCTGGTGTCTCCTGGACAGCAGCAGAGAAGTGACAACGGGCCCTGACCGGAAAGGGGGACACAAGGACAGTTGGGGCAGGGCCTCGGTCAAGTCGGGTGAAAGCACACGGCACCGTGGGAGTGTTTAGAGCAGAGGCAAAGCCGCAGAGTGCAGCAGAGCCTAAGGAAAATGCTTTTGTATCACCATATAAACATTGTGAATAATCCTAAATTATTAAAAAGGGCTACATGATGTCCAGTGGACACCACTAAAGCAAAAAATAGGCCCATAAATTAAAACAAGAGCAATTCCTTCTGTGAAGTTCCAGAGAGCTCAAACACGAAGGTGTTCAGACAAGATCACAGCTGGCCCACCACTGAGGGAGACACCACTGAGAGGACACCCAAGAGAGGAATGCTGCCCGGCGAGTGCAGTGCCGCGGCCTTGGTGGGCCCTGCTTCTGAGCGCTCCCCACGGCCCTTCGGTTCCAGGGTGATGGGAGCGAGCTCCTCATCGACCCCAGGAAACGAGCCACGTCCTCTGCCACACCGGCCCACTCCTGGGCTTGGAAGGCAGACACCGTGTCTCACTCATCCTCAACCTTGGAGCCTGGCCCAGCAGCCCCTGGCACGTCGTTGGGTCGTGGGGTCATGTGGGGCTGGCCGGGGGCAGCTTGCAGTCAGCGGCGTGCTGTGTGTTCTGCAACTCAGCTAGGCTTTGCCGCGTTGGGTTTTCAGAGCAGCCGCCTAAGTTGGCCACTTGCTTTTTGCCTGACTCAACGGGCATGAGCTGGGCGCCTGCTCTGGTCACTCTGTGAGGTCTCTGCCCAGCTGAGTGCCCACCTTTGGAGAAGTGCGCTCAGAAGGAGAGTAATCGTGTTCAATTCCTCTTCAATAAACAACGTGATTTATATCTAAGTGATTTATATCCACTGATGGCCTCTGTCATCAAGCACAGCAACCCCCTCAGGCTCTGGAGGCTTCCTGCCCAACCACCAAGAAAAAGCCACAATGCCCCAGAGAGCTGGGGAGTGGCAGTGAAGACAGATCAGAAACACTTCCCCACAGAGAGCACAGCCAAAAGCTGGAGAGCCAAGCACGTTCTGGTTAGCTGCCAGGCAGCTGCAGGAGGTGACGGCCACGGGCACCTTTCTTCAGGCTTAGAGCCAACATGCAATCCTGTGGCCCATTGCCTGTATGGGCCAACCTCCCTCAGAGTATCTCAGGTCTCTGTGGCCTGGGCCTGGGCTCTGACGTCCAGCTACCCAAGAGAGGGTGCTACGGCAGAGGCACTGGCTACTTTAAGTATCTGAACATGCCCTAGAGGCTGGTGCGGCCCACTGGCAGGCAGCACTTGCCAGGAACTGAGTGGGCCTGCTCATCAGATGGGGCTGGCCAGAATACCACCAGCTTCTAGCACTCCTCTAAGTCTTGGACAGGGACAGCCCTCCTTGGGTTTAAAAACCAAACAGCTGAGCCATCAACTTAGAAAAGTTAGCCTTAGGGGCAAAGAGCAGTCTTTCCACTGGGATGGGAATCTGTGGATGGACAAATACCCAGAGTGGCAGAAGAGACATAGCTCGTGCCAGGGAATTCTGAAAAAGGTATATATATGGCAGATAGAGAGAGGTACAGAGAAAACAAAAATGCCAATTTTCCCCATCCTCTCTCACTGGTCAAATCATGTCACCATATGCTCAAAGAGCATTTGGAAAAAAACAACTGAAGGATTCCAAGTCACACTGGATTGCTGAAGCCCTAGGAGGTTCCTAGAATGGACAGAATTGCAGTCCATCGCAAAAAGATGAGTAAAGGGAACGGCAAAGCTGTGCAAAGGAAATTTAACGAGAAGGAAAGAAACGCCGTTTGCTTAATGTAGCCCTGTGTTAAATCAACCAAGGGAACTCTCTTTTATAAGGTCTTTGAGAGTTCCTGGTGGCCTAGAATTCTCTGTCTTGGGTCATCCTTGGGTAGTTATTTGGGCTGCAGGAAGGGACACTCTCACATCATGGCTCGGGCCCAGGAAGCCCCTGCCAGCCCCAGGGCCTGTTTGGGTTTGGGTCTCTACCCTCCTTGCACCCTTCCTTCCTCTCTCCAAACCTCAGCAGAGAAAGATTCTGTGTGTCTGCATAGGGTTCATAACCCTCAAATTGGGACAGCTTGAGGGCTTAAAAACACACAGTCCTACCCAACAACCCAAGCAGCCTGACCAGAAGGAAAGCCCTCAATCCTCACCGCCCACCTCCTTGGCATCAGAGAACAGCCCAAATGGCGGCAGAGGCCAGGGAAGGCACTGTACCTAGCCTGGTGGGTGGCTCAGCCGGGTGGCTCGGCCAGGTGGCTGAGGAGAGCTGCAGGTGCAGCCGCACAGGCAGGCAGGGAAGGGCTCCTTTCAGCATGAGACTTGGAGGCCCCGGTTTGCTTCCATGACAATGGAAATCAGAGAAAGGCTGATGTGCAGACGGCAGTGCTACAAGGAGGTATGGGGGAGGGAAAAGGAAAAGGTGCTCAGTGTACCTGTGAAGCAGCTTAACTACTCTCCTCTTGGAAACCTATGACAAATGTGGTATTTTTTTGTGACCTTGGGGGGGTTACACATTGAATATTCTACCAGGGAATCGGGGAGTAGTAAGAACAGCCTGGGCTTTGCGTCCGACACCACCTGTTACAATCCCTGCTCAGCTGTATCAGCCACGTGATCCGTCTGTAAAACGGACAAGGCAAAGTCTTCCTCACAAGATTGAAATAAGGAGTCACAGTCTTGCGATATTCCATTTGCCTACCTCTTAACATACAAAAACCACCACTGCCACATTTCAAACTTAAAAGTACCTTCGAATTGAAAGATCAACTTGGGGAAAAGTAAAATCAAATGTATACAAAAGGGAATTTTAGTGTAAGTTTTCATAATTTAAAAGTGAGTTTGTGGTAAAAACCCTTTTCTCTGAGATCAAGAACAAGACATGGACGCCTGCTATCATCACTTCCATTAAATACCGTATGAGGCAAGAAAAAGAAACAAATGGTGTGATACTGGAAAGGAAAAAGTAAAACTGGGTACAGAGAAAATTAGAAAAAACCTACAGATGAATTATTTGAATTTAATAAATTTAGCAAGGTCACTGGATACAGGGTCAATAAAAATAAACTGTCTTTCCGTACATCAGCAACAAAGAGACGAGGAAATTTATAAATACCATTTTAAATAGTATGACAAATATTAAATACCTAGGAGTAAATCTAATGAGAGAGAATCAAGAAGACCACCGCATAGGCCCGCGAGCCACGGCCGCTGAGCCTGCGCGTCCGGAGCCTGTGCTCCGCAACGGGAGAGGCCACAACGGTGAGAGGCCCGCGTACCGCAAAAAAAAGAAAGACCACTGCGTAAAAATTTACAAAACGTTACTGAGAAAAATTAAAGAAGACCTAAATAAAGAGAGGGATATACCATGTTTGTGGAGTAGAAGACAATCTTAAAAGGGTTAATTTTTTCCCAACTTTGCAATCTCAGTGTAAATCCCAGCAAGCTTGTGTGCATATGTGTGGCAACTGACAATCTGATTCTAAAACGTACATGGAAATGGAAAGGGCCGAGAATAGGCTAGGTGCCCTTTATTGAGGAGGAGCAGGGTGGAAAAGTCTGGCTCTACTGAATATCAAGACATATAATAAAGGTACAATGATTAAGACAGCATGGCATTGGCACAAGAAGAGACATGCAGATCAGTGAAACAGAACAGAGCGCAGATACAGATCCGTGCGGATACAGACCCTTCCTTTTGACAAAGGTGGCCCTGTGGGGCAGCAGGAATGATGCTGGGTCGATTAGATGTCCACACGGAAGAAAATGAAACTTGCTGTACTCTATCCAAAAATCATTTCTGAGTAGATTATGGTCTAAAGTAGAAAAGGAAAAACAATAGAGCTTCTAGAAGATAACGTAGGAACATTTTGATGGCTAATTGCCCGTGTCCACTGGAAGGGCCACAGAGTGCCCAGATTAAACATGATTTCTGAGTGTGTCTGTGAGCGCTCGCGTTGGATGCAGCAGACTGCCCTCCCCAGCGCGGGGCCGGACAGAGCCAAAGGGCGCGGAGAGAGTTCTTCCCCTCACTGCCCGCCCTCGCGTCTTCTCTTCGCCTCCCCGCAGACTGGGAGTTACCATTGACTTTCCTGGTTCTCCAGCTTACCAGACAGCAGATCATGGGACTTCTCAGCCTCCATAATCACATGGGACAATCCCTCATAATAAAGCTCCTTTTATATATATACAAATGTATATATATATATATCTCCTACTGGTCCTGTTTCTTGGAGAGCTCTAATACCAAACATGTCTTCATGATGTTTATATAGTTTTCTTAAATGGGATATAAGAAGAATTAACCATTAAGCAAAAAACCGATACACTGAACCACATTGAAATGAAGAACTTCTGTTCGTTTAAACACCACCAAAGAGAGTAAAAAGGCAAGCTACTGACCTCACTCTGATCAGTTCTGCCCTTAGAATGCCAGCAGGAGCCGAGGGGCTAGCAATTTCTATCAGGGGCCGAGCAGCCTGGCCCGGCAGCATAGGAAACCTCTGATGAGACAATTCAGCTCTTTACAGCATGACTCCAGGCTCCACGCCCCCCACGCACCGCCCCCCCCCACCCCCTCAACCATTCTCCCAAGACGTAGGGAAAGGGTGCTGACTCAACACAGCTGAGTGAGAGCTTCCCTGCCCTGGCCACCCGTGGGCTGCATCACATTTGTGGGAGACTGGGTGACTGTAACCCAGTGGTAATGTAAGCCACACAGAAGGCAGTCTCGCTGACCCAGGCCTTGCTGCCCTCCCTGCCCACGACCCACAGGCAAGTTCAGCATCACTCTGTGTAGCTGTTCCAGGCCCCACCCCTGCCGTGTACCACATGGCTGAGGCAGTAACCCAGGGAGAAGCCTGCTGGCTCTACCTCTGGTTTACAGCTTGACCTGGGGCCGGGCACCACTAGGGGAACTGGCCTCCCTTTCTATAAGTGGAAGTGTTCATACTCTCCCCCTTCCCTTCCATAGGGAAAACTCAGGTCAAATGAAACGCTGCATTTTGGCACCCAGGATATCATTATTGCTGCTGCATGGAGGGAGGTGGTGGGAGGGAACAGGAGCCCCCCCCGCCCCGACCTCTCTGCATGGTGTGGAAGTGGAGAAGCACATCCCTCACTGATCACCGTCTTGATTCCAGCAGCTTAAGCAGGAGTCATGCCTGCATCACACCAAAGCCCGACACTAAAGGCTGCGGTGGAAAACAGTGAGCTCCCACCTGCGCCGCAAGCGGCCGACTCCAAGACGCCCACCGCGGCTGCCGGCTTCTCCCATGAGGTCACTTCTGGCACCTTTCTCTGGCTGAGCTGCCTCCAATTTCCCCCAAAGCCCTCCTCCTCCCCCTTGATTTCCAGCTCTCCTTTCTCCTAACCAAAGGCTTCACCAGGAACAAGGAAGGCATTCTTCATTCTAACCTGGCAGTGTCAGCGGGAGGTCTGGAGGCTCTCAGGTAACACCACTCCTTAGCCTGAGGAACTGGCATCAGGTTCAAGGTGCAGGCACAGAGTGTCATTTTCGGAGTACTGGGAACACTGGGAAGTGTTAGTGTTGGTTTGAAGTTGTCAGGGCTGCTGGGAAATATTCCATCTGCTTATTTAGGTGAAGGAAGAGGACAAGAACCAAGCAGAGGAGGGAACGAATTAAAATGCAGGGCTTTGTCCAGGAGCCCTGCTCTTTCTCCTGCCCGAGGGTGGTGGCCATGAAAAGGCGCCTCTCAGCTCTCCTGCCACAGGAGCATAAACTGCCTGGTGGCCCAGCCGCGGCCCCTGACCCACCACTGCACTGACACCAAGGCCACACTTCCCGAGGGCTGCTCCCAGCCGGTGACTAAGCGCTCAAAGGACCTGCAGGATGTGAGGTTCCTCCAGCAGGTGACTTTGGTTCCAGGACTTCCCATCAGTCTGGCTGAACCTTCTTAAAACTGGGCTGCAGCCCAAGACTCTTCCTACCCAGTCCTCCTCCTATGCCCTCCTCCACAGGGGCTGAGCTTGTGTCAAGATCTGAAGACTCTCTTCCTGACTTCTCCTCTTCTCTCCCCTTCTAATCCCGTCCTGGCACCTGCTTCTCAGCAGACCTGATGTGTTAACACAGTGGTACTGGAGTGGGTCTGAGAGAGAGAGGCAAAGAGATGGAGTCTGGGGCCTGGCTCGCTTACTACCCAGTGGGCAGAGACGACACTCTCCTGAGTCGAAAGTGGGGCATGGAGAATCCCTGGCACAAAGTAGTGGCCCAGCTGCTCAAAGACTCACCAGTGGTGACCTGGGAAAATGCCTCTGCTCGACCGTGTTGATTCAAGCATTTGAGAGCCTGGGAGGTGCAGCGTCTACCAGGACCATGAAGTGAGGCACACGGTGCCCAGCAGGGGGACGATGACAGGCTGAGGGCCCTCAACCGGCAGCTGCAGGCTAAGCCGGAGAGCCAGAGGGCCTCTTACAGAGGCAGCTTACAGAAAGGTGGCCCACACTCCCTGCGGACGGCTGGCGACATCCTGTGCTGCAAGACATGCAGGGGGCCCACCCTGCACCCCCCACCTCATTTCTGGGGCTTCAAGGCCCGTAACTAGGTTTAAATGCCAGGGAAATGGGGCTGGGGATGTGCTGGGCCTGATCAGGCAGAAAGAGATTATATACCAAGAGTGGGAAGGATGAGCTAGCAGGATTTGAGGGCCTTCGTCAAAGGGGCCAGGGAAATGAGATGAGCAAGAATTCACTGATTTGGGCGTATTTTCTTGGGATGTGGGATTCAGCACCCTTTCAAAGACCCTAGGGGACGGGGCAAACTCGCTGCTGGAGTGGTCCTTAGAGGCCTGCAGACAGTGACAGCTAAGGCTGAGCAAAGTGGAAGGGCGTGAGCTGCCCTGGCAGACAGCTGGGGAAGGAAGAAAGAGGCTGAGGGAAGGGGCCTGCTGGGTCCAGAAGACCTAGCAGAGGCCTATGGACTGTGGGAGGGCCCACAGGACACCCCCCTCACCAGGCTCATCAGAAGTGTGCTGGTGAGAAGAACACCAGCATTGCTAAGGAGACTGGTAGTGGCTCTTCTTTGCAGGTCACCAAGGACAGCAGAAGAGGCAGTCACAGAGCTGGGCTCACTAAGGCCCATGGGGGTGATGGAACCCAAGGAAGCTCAGGCCAGGTGTAACACAACAAGGGTCCCTCCGAACTACCAGTGATGCTACTGCCAGGATTCTTCGCGCTGTGTATCCAGGCGTCAGCAGATGAGAGCAGGAGTCACACCATGGTGGGGAGGGACTCTCCTGGTGCTCCCGTGCCCGACTGTGAACAGACACATGGACATATGTGTCAACACTGTCCTGAGAAGGATATGACAACCAAGGGCTCAGAACCTCCCAATGAAGCTCTGAGTCACACCACCAGCTCAGCTGCCAAGACCTGCTGAGGTGCGCTGGCTGAAGGTGAGAAGAATTCTGAATGGGCAGCCGAGGAGGGGGAGGACCAGGTGGGGCCCCAAGTGCCACTACAGTAATGGAGGTGGTAGTCTGTCCCATTAACATGTCCTTTCTAAGCTCTGCCTCAGGAACAGAGGCCCCGGGAGCCGCAGAGAAGCTGCTCCCCACACGAGCGGAGAAATGGATCTGTGCAGGGCAAGGGGTGGGCTGTGGCTGCCACCAGAAGCCCCGTCCAGGCAAACGGCCCTGGCCCTCCGGACCCCTGTGCCCAGGGGTGACTGGGCACGGCAGGGGTCCTGAGGCAGGCCCGCCCCGTGGGACCGGAGAACAGCACCGTGGGCTGACACTCTGCCTGCCCAGCCGCCTTTCCCCGTCCCTCTCCTTCACAGGGGCAGGCCAGAATGGGCTTTGGAATCTGCTAGAACTAGAGGAAAATTCAGGCTCTGCTCTTGACCATGGTGTGACCTAGGGCAGGTTAACCTCTCTGACTCTCAGCCTTGTTTTGTTTTTGTTTTATTTAATCTGTAAAACTGTGAAAATAATATAACCTCCTTGACTTTTTTTAAATCTGTGAAACTATAAAAATAAGATCTGTCTTGAATGGTTTTGAAACTAGAAATAACTTGGGTAAGACCCCAACCCAGTGCTGGTGAGCTGTGGGCATCCAGGAGGTGGTAGCTCCTATCACTATTATGCTACATGGATCAGAAACTCTACAGGTCATGAACGAAGTGTAGCCTTGCAATTATATACTCAGCTTCTGCAAGGTTGCTTGGCATATTTAATGCTCTTTATAATTATTACTATGCCCTCCTATCAGGCAAAAAATGGTAGGTAGTGATGTAAATAACTGTAATTATTACTATATTTACAGAATTAAGTCAAATGTTTGCAGTCTCTTTCTTCTACGTGCTAGTTCTTCAGAATGCATAAACCATCCAAGGAAACCGTTTCCCCTGATGTCATGCATAATTTAATGCTCATGATAATCCCACAAAAAATGAAAAGACAAAGGTTGGAAAGACAAAGGCTGGGTAGCCAGGTTCCCTCTCTAAAAGGATTCAGTTAGGTCCCCCAACCCCTGGGCTAGGCACTAGGGGTACTGAAATAAACAAAACAAGGCCTTGACCTTAAAAGGACTCAGCGTAGAGGAAGTAGGAGACAAGTAAACCAGTGCCTGAAGTGCGCTGTGCTGAGTGCTGAAGCCGAAGCGGACAGGTGTGGCAGAGGACCGCGGAGAAGGCGCTCATGCCTCAGCCTTCCGTGATGGTTGTCAGGGGTTGGAGTGGCTCCCCAGAAGAAGTAATACTTGGCTGAGAGTGGAAGGAGAAGTAGACATTACCCAGATGGGTGTGAGCGGGCGGTGGGGAAGAGTGGTGTTCTAGAGACGGGGCATGGCGTGGTCACACAGAGACCCCTTGCATGCGGCAGACTCAAGATGGTCTGGCAGGATGGAATGTGGGGTACACTGGAGCAGGTGAGTGTCTAATCACAGAGCTGTCTTCTGGTGACGGGCGCCCAGGCCCTTCCTCTAGCCTATGAGCCCCTGAGGGCCACGTGAGTGTTTATTCAGCTCTGCAGCCTCAGTGACTAGTTCTGTACTGGTACCCAGCAGAAACTCTCTGTATGCTTGCTGAATGAATGAGTAATCAGACTCACATTTTTAGCAGTTTATTTAGGGGGCTTCCCTGGTGGCGCAGCGGTTGAGAGTCCGCCTGCCGATGCAGGGGACGCGGGTTCGCGCCCCGGTCCGGGAAGATCCCACGTGCCGCGGGGCGGCCGGGCCCGTGAGCCACGGCCGCTGAGCCTGCGCGTCCGGAGCCCGTGCTCCGCAACGGGAGAGGCCACAACAGTGAGAGGCCCGCGTACCGCAAAAGAAATAAAAAAGAAAAAGAAAAAATAAAAAAAAAATGAGAAGTTTATTTAGACTTCTGGTTCTGACAAGATGGTAAACTGAACTGATGTGGACCTCTTTCCCAACACAAACACATAGAAAAGATGGATAAGATATACCAAAAGAATAATCTAAATATATGACTGAGCATTAAAGAATGAAGGGAAAATTCCCAGTTACTTGAAATGAAGAGGAAACTAAGTCAAAGCCATAATCATTACCATAGCGAAGGAGGGCTGGGAGTATGAGACCTTGATACAGTTACAGGAGGAGTTAAGGTTTTCATGCCCACAGGAGGGAGAGGACCTGGCCGGGAACTGGAACCGAGGGCCCTGCAGAAAGCCAGGATCCAGGAAGGGCTGCTGGTCTCTGAACAGGGACCAGGAAGACCTTTCTCACAGCCCAGAGGAATGCCTGCATGTGGCGCAGAGGGGAGGCGCTCCTTTGTGGGATGGGATCCCAAGCCTGTACCGCATGTGTGTGTCAAGGCTGAATGCACACTACCCGGCTTCTGGGAATCCTCAGCCAAGAGGTTAACACCAAACTGGCAGGACCTATGGAGCTCCCAGGATCCTGGCAGAATAAAGGCAAAAGCGATGAAAGAATGCATCCACAACCCGGGGCATATGGGACTCTCACGGTGAACACAATCCCTGCTTAAGACAATCTCCTGATAAAAAAGAACAAACCATGTGAAAAAATGAACCACCATAAAGGCAAGTCAGTAGAGACTACATATGGGAGAACTGGTACCCTTAGAACTAGAAAGAAGCAAACAATCAGGAAAAGGCTATAAAATAAGCATAATCAAAATAACTGGAAGAGATGAAAGGAATAGAAATCATAGTGAAAAACAAGGACAGGAAAAAAAAAATAATGGGCTGATTTTAAAAAGCTCCAAACAGAACTTCTGAAAATTAAAAATAAAAGCTAACCACCCAAATCAGGAAGGGGTATCAGAGAGCAGATTATAAACAGCTATAAGGAGACTAGCAAACCGACAGACATTTTTGAGGACGTGCCCCACAATGCAGCACTGGCAGAAAAGGAGGAGGAAAAAGAGAGGTGAAAGAATAAGATGGTAGGTTGCTAACAGGAGTTCCAAAAGAACAGATTAGGGAGAATAAAAAAGATAATAGATAATTTCAAAATGGGAAGAGCTACACTGAGTCCCAAGCTATACAGATGAACCTACTCTTAGACGTAATGTAGTAAAATGGCAGAACGTCGGAGACAAAAATAGCCTCGCAAAAGCAACCAGAATGAAAAGGCATGTAAGGCTCCCGCAGGCTGCAGAGGGGACAGGCTGGAGGTGAAAGAGCTAAAGGCAGGGAGGACACTTTGCACAGGAGCTCGGCCGTCCCGGCGGTGAGGAGGAGGACGGTGGGGTGTACTGCGGACAAAGCTGTTTGTCTGTGCAGGGTGCCACCATCCACGGAGTTGCTCCCAAGTCAGAAGCAGTCACTGGCCTCGGTACTGTTCCCACGGCTCTCAACTCTTACCGCTGAAGCGCGCCCTGGAGGGTGTTGCAGTGCCTTCTTCTACTTACACAAACTCCTTGAGGTCACAGACCAGGCCCCATTTATCTCTGTCCCCCTAGTGCCTCGCACAGTACATTGCGCGGAGTAGGGGGTTAATAAATGTTGGACTGCATTTTCATGAGTCACTTGTTCACACTCCTAGGCCTGTTCTTTGCTCTCTGAAGAGCCCTCCAAGCCCTAATTTGAAAAACACGACTTTCGATCAGTTCTGGACTCACTGGATTTAACACGCATATTAAAGGCGGGTGAAGTTTCTGCAACAGAGAAAAAGAAGGTGGTCCCCGGGTCTGCGGGTTGCACCTGGCAGCACCTGTCAGGGCGGTGGGGAGGCCGGAGCCTCACACCTCTTAGATGCAGATTTGAACAGTGTTTGGGAGGCTGGCAGGATAATTCAAGGAGAAGAGCTTTTCTAATCGAACCTGAGGCACAACAGGTGCCTCAGCTTCTTTCCCCTAATGACCTCAGAGCTTTAAGAATGCTTACCTGAGAGCTGTGCCCTCCAGAGTCTAAGTCCCACCAGAGATGGACAAGTCCCAGGGCCTGCCCTCCCCGGAGCACAGAGGCTAAGCGAGCTTCCTGATGGAGAAGAACGGGATGACACAGAGTCACGGATCGGGGCTACTAGGATACTCCAGGAAAGGAAGCTGACACGGGAGTCCAGCAAGTATAAAAGCAGAGTGCCTCTTTTCAGGACTACTCCATTTAATAGGAAAAGGCCGCTGCGGAGAACTATGCGAGAGCCACAGGACTTATTCAGAGAAACTTCCTTGCCGATGGACTGAATTCGGCAGGGATAAACACGAAAATGATTACACATTATACTGCAGAGAATACCCAGGTAAAAGCAGTAGTTTCAATAATTAAATGAACCAAACTCAGATTCAGCTAATTTCTTTTATACATAGAACCTCCTCTCTCTGCTGCCGTTGCCTTCATGTTACTTGGCTGAGACAACATGGGCCCCTTAGGGCCTGAGGTGGAAACTCCTCATTTCCTAAACGCCAACGTTGAGATTCAGGTCGTCGAGGGAACGGTCCCCAAACCCCCAAACGTACACAGAGGAACACAGGGCAGAGGCCGGGAGAGGGGAGAAAGCCACAGGCAGGCTCCTGGGGCTCTCCAGGCTTCGCTTCACAGTTCACAGCGGGGAGAGGAGGCTGCCTTTGTCAGAGCGCTCACAGCTGGGGGCTGTCAGAGGAGCGTGCACCAGCCTCTTCCCTACTCGAACCCCTGCCGGCTGCAGCCACGGTGCAGGGGTGCAGCCCTGCTGGCACTGGGAGAACAGAAGCGAAGTCAGGACCATTTTTCTGAGACGATTTTTCAGGACAGGCAATCAACGTTGACTGTGGGCATTCTGCGCGCGCTAGGCCGGCGACAATGTCTCCCCATTCAATCCCCGTGACAATGGTGCCCGAAAAGCTGTCATGAGTTCCACTGTGCTTAACAGATGAAGAAACCCGAGGCTCGGGGAGGTTAGAAAACTTGTCCACGGGTTGAGAATAAACCCCAAGACTGCCTCTAGCGAGAGAGATCGGTAGCGAGGGACCACTGAGGCATCCGATAGTCATACTTTCCGAGATCTTGGCTCCTACCCAGTTTCCTACACAAAGGCTTTCTTTTACACATCTTTGGCCCAAGGCTTATCAATACTTACAACTCCTACATTCTCTCCTACACTGCTTATTCTGACAATACGCTAGGAGTTGGGAATTAGGCCAAGAAACAGAGCTAGGCTATTTTCTCCGATCAGTTTCAAAGACAACGTAAGTTGTTGTCACCAGACCTCTGAACTGCTCAGACATGAACTTAAAGCTGGTGCCCTTCTCCCACTGAACAAAAACTCTGCCAACCCTGTTTCCAAAGAGCAGAGAGTCAGGCCAGAAATGGAGTAGGTAAACACCCCTGAGCCCGACACCACTGTGCTTCCGCGGCCACGATCTGTCGTGTGAGGGGCTGCCACCCACGGTCGTCCAGCAAGCATCAGGGAGCTCAGGGCAGCGCTGACAAGGAGGGCTTATGGCTTACAATCCTCTCACTCCCTAACAATGCTTGCCCCTGCCACCAAGGGACTCACTCACCTGTCCCCGTCAGTCCTGACCCCAGAGAAGTCTAGCCCTACTTCTCTGCCGAACTAAGCGTTATCAGAAGCTGAGACTGTATCTCTGACACCATGGCCTAGAAATCCTGTAACTGTCTTCCAGAAACAGTGCCATCCAAGAGGAGGAACGATGGTGTTAAAGGATGCTTGGTCAACCTTTTCTGAATGATTAATTTGGTGGGAATTGAGGGTACACAATAGCTGACGATAGCATCCTCCTAAAGATAAATTACAAAGAGGAATAATGCCTTGAAAGTAATCTGAATGGAAATTTGGTCACGGAGGCACACAGTAACCCATCTTCCACCCATAACAGAGCATGAGCTCTTGAGGAAGACGCGAGTTTCTCTTCTGGAAGGTAATGTATGATTCCACTGGCCTGTGCCTATTTGATCCTTCCACTGGATAAAATTAAACAGTTGGATATTCACACAATTAGTCCTTGAGTCCAGGTTGGGACTATTCTTGTCATCAATGAGGTTTCCAAAAGTAGCAACTTGGGACATCAATTGCCTTTCATCTATTTTCTTCCCCGAATTACTGTGATAATGCTGACGCTGCCTCACACAGCTGTGGCAAGTGACCTTGAACGAGTTACATACATTCCCTAGACCTCAGCTTCTGCAAGTACAACAATAATAAAAGAAAACTCTTCAGGTTGCCATGAGAATTAAGTGGGACACCAAATGTAGTGTCCCTGGACTGTGCCTAACACACACCATTCATCCCTGTCCTTGTCCTCATCAGGGCACACCCCCTTCACCTCACTCATCACCACTGTCACCGGCCCACAGACAAAACTACACAGTCAAGGAGGCAGTCTGTGATGAAGAGAAGAGGTGTATAAAACTATGCCAGGCGCCATCTTTCTAATAAGGCCACCAACTTAAACCTCTGTAAGTACCCAGAAATACCCCAACTCTAAAATTCCCAAGGTAAGGGGGTGGCGAGGGATAAATTGGGAGATTGGGATTGACATATACACACTACGATATATAAAACAGATAACTAATAAGGACCTGCTATAGCACAGGGAACTCTACTCAATACTCTGTAATGACCTATATGGGAAAAGTATCTAAAAAAGAGTGGATATATGTATATGTGTAACTGATTCACTTTGCTGTACACCTGAAACTAACACAACATTGTAAATCAACTATACTCCAATAAAAATTATTTTAAAAATTTAAAAAACTTTTTGAAAGAAAGAAAGAAAGAAGGAAGGAAGGAAAGAAAGAAAGAGAGAGAGAGAGAGAGAAAGAAAGAAAGAAAGAAAGAGAGAGAGAGAAAGAAAGAAAGAAAGAAAGATTCACAAGGTGGACATCACAGCAAACCTATAAACATAGCATAGTCAGACCGAATGACAACAAAAGCCAAAGTCACACGGTGAACCCAATTAGCAAGCACATGACTGGCGATGAAGTGGGTAGGGGAGTATCTAGAAGAGCTGGAGCCTGGAAAGGAGGGTTTGCTTTGAAATAGACTTCTAATACATTACACCTGCTCCTACACAAGTATTCCAACTCCTATATTGAAGGGCAAAAGAGCTGTTACAGGAGAAATATTTTTGCGCCAGCTTTTTTCTAGTACAGCCACAAAAAGTGTGATTCCCTTCCTGACAATCCCTTTGTCAGGGAAGCCCAGTGTAAGAAAGACTACGGGTGCTACCTCTGCAGGACATGGTGAGCTGACACTCCTTCCCACAGAGCGACTTACTTGTTGCTGTCACGGTACTCGTAGATGTGACATCCTTGAGGCAATCCTGTCTCGTGGTCCAGAGTAAAAACAAGCTTTAGCTGAATAAGGAGAGAAGAGAAAAACAAGTAAGTTTTAGGCAGCATGCTCTATTCATTCTGACAGCTGAAATGAAAAACAACAAGAACAAGACAAGCGAAATCACGCTCTCTCAAGACGATGTGTTGTGGAGAACCCGGGTCTGCCCGCTCTGGGAAGAGCCCGCACCTTACAGGGACACTGTTGTCAAGGAGGACTGTTACCAGGACTTGACTTCTTCAGTTAGCATGCAACCAATTTTTTTTTTATTAAGCACCCACTTTGTGCCAGACACTGAGCTAGCTGATGGGGAAAGAACAGTGAACAGTAAGCAGAGAGGATCTTATGGTCTAGTAGAGGAAACAGACATCAATCACATAATTATGCTGATGAATGGAAAAACTTTTTTTTTATATATATGAAACTTTGAAATAGGTTCTCTAAAGAAGGAAAAAAACCTCCCATGTTTCTGTAGAAGTAAATAAGCTGACCTAGACTGGGAAAGTGGGAAGGAGGGGTTACCTAGACTGTGGAAAGGATGGATAGGGAGAGAAGAGGGTCCTCCTCAGCAGGGAACATGTATAGAGCCCTCGGTGCAGGAGGTGCAGGAACTGAAGGATGTATACGGCGAAATGGTGGGCAGTGATGCTGGAGAGGAAGGCCAGGGTACATAGGTACACAGGACCTTCTCAGCCATGTTAGAGTTTTTGGCCTTCACCTTACGAGCAAAGGGAAGCCTCTGACACGTTTTAAGGAAGGGGTGGGCGACATGACCACAGTTAAGTTTTAGCAGGATCCCTCTGGCTACCGCGTAGAGAAAGGACTGTAGAGGAGGCAGCAGAAGCAGGAGCCCCGGGGGAGGCTGCCGAGCAGTGCAGGCGAGCAGTGACGGGGGCTGGGGCGAGAGGGCAGCTGGGCAAGATGGAGAGAAACGGACAATTCGGGATCTCAAGTAAAATTTTAGAAGTAGAATCGGCAGAATATGCTGATGGATTTGGTGTTGGGGAGTGGTGAGGACAGAAAAGAAGAAATCAAGGATGGTTCAAGTTTTTGAGTTAAACAACCGGTCAGGTGGTGGTTTCACTGCTGAGTGAGAAGACTGAATGCGGGGATGGGTAGAGAGTCCAAAGTCTGGTTTTGGACATGTTAACATTTTTTTGGCTGTGCCACGAGGCATGTGGGATCTTCCCTGACCAGGGATCGAACCCGTGCCCCCTGCAACCCTGCAATGGGAGCACACAGTCTTAATCACTGGACCGCCAGGGAAGTCCTGGACATGTTAACTTTGAGGCACTCACTAGCTTTTTCTGATTAGGGAAGATCAGGAACAAGGGATCTGGTAATAAACTCTGGATTCTGAGGGGAGTGCTCGGGTGTTGCTGGGAAGCCTGAGCTCAGTGAGTTGTGTGTGTCTTGCTAGAGCCCAGTTGGCTATGGCAGCTCTAGCATTTCCAAACGCAGGGCCATTTACTAGATTTACAAATTCACTGGGTTTAAAAATCACCAGGGAGGGAATTCCCTGGCGGTCCAGTGGTTAGGACTTGGTGCTTTCACTGTGGTGGCCCGGGTTCAATCCCTGGTTGGGGAACTACGATCCTTCAAGCTGCGCCGCGAGGCCAAACAAACGAACAAACTAATAATAAGTTAAATTAAATTAAAAAATTAAAATCACCAGGGAAGTTTTAACTAAAATTAACTGCACATTAGGAGGATACATTGTTATAACTTTTTTTTTTTTTTAACTGCAAGGCTGTTAACACAACTAATGATCTGCATCATTAGATGCTGGATGATTTTTCTCCTCCTTAGAGGGAAACGCGCTTGTAGGAATGGCCTGTCCTCTCACTGACCCAGATGAAAATACAAAAACAGAAACAAGCCCTCCTTTACCAACATGGACCCAGGAACTTCAAGTCAAAGGCATGTTTTCCCCACAGAGCACTGTTCGGATCTTCCAAGCCCTCTTTCAGTAAAACAGAAAACAATTATTTAAAAATATCTGTTAATTACAACCCTTTTTTCTTTACTTCCCTCTTTGTAGTTAAGGTAAGGCCTATAATTCATTTAGTCCATTTCAGACTGCACTGCTTAGAAATGTTCAAATCCTTCAATTCAGTGATTCAAGTTATGAATTTACGGCTTAGAAAAATTATTATAAACGTAGGAGAAAAAGTGGGGTTTTTTTTCTTTCAAAACTGTTTCCCTCAGTATTATTTATTGGAAAGACTCTAAAAAACCAACAACAGCAAAACAGTTAAATAAACCATACTGTAGTCACATGCGGAATAGCATGCAGCCATTCAACTGTTTATGAAGAATTTTTATTAACCTGGGAAAATATCTGGATTAGATGAAAAGAAGCAGGATGTGTACTCAATTATATGTAAAAAAAAACCCTACATTCAAAGAAGAACAAAGAATGCACAGAAGACTGGAAGGAACGATATCAAAATGGAAACAGTGATTGCTTTACTTTCTTTGCATTTTCCAAAGTCTTTATGAGAAGCATGATGAGATATAAGCTGCTGTCCTCAGTCATGAAGGAATTATGGGAAACTTCATTCCTGGGGGATTCTCGAGGCCAAGAAACTATATGTACACCGATTCAACAATAAGGTGAGTAAGCAGAGGTGGTGATGGGGATGGGGAGAGAGGAAATGGGGACAGAAGAGCACTCGTATTTACCGAAAGCCTGCCAAGTAAAGGCTTTCCTTTATCCTGACCACAACCATTTGGTTTTTTGTTTGTTTTATTTTGTTCTTATGTTTTTGGGTTTTCTTGGGGCCGTGCCGCACAGCTTGTGGGATCTTAGTTCCCCGGCCAGGGGTTGAACCCGGGCCCTCGGCAGTGAAAGCGCGGGGTCCTAGCTACTGGACCGCCAGAGAAGTCCCCCATGACCACAGCCATGTGAATTCGGTATTACTATTTCCTTTTCACAGGTGAGGAACTTGAGTTGGAAAAAGGTGAAGCAGTTTGTTCAAACCACAGTCAGAACTGGAATTTCAACCAGAACCTGTGTTCCTGCCACCTTACCAGAATTGGAGGACTCGGTGATGGCCTGGAGATGATAAACTCCGCAAGAGGGAGAGGAGCCAAAGACAATGTCTAAGGGTCTTTGCCTTGGAGAGCCAGGTAGATGCTTCCCGTGATAAGGAGGAATGGCAGGGTCAGGAGTGCTGATCTTAAGGTGCCCAAGAGGAATCTTAGTGGAGATGACCAGTAGGCAGCTGTATAAACAGTTCCGCATTTTTATAAGCAAGACTGTAACCTGGAGGTACAGGTTTGGGAAACTCTGGATGGGAAGTCAGATGGCAACTGAAGCCACTGGAGCGGATGAGATGGTCCTGAGAGAGTACGTTGAGTAAAAATGAGGTTTTCGATAGAACAGCTACATTTAAGAGCTGGACAACAGAGACTGAGAAGGGGTAGCCACGGTGTTCTAAGTTATGATGTTACAGGAGCCAAGGAGGGAACACGTCTTAAGGAGGGAGCACCCAGCAGCGTCAAATCCTTCTAAGAGGTCAAGTAAGAGAGCAACAAGCATCCAAACCAAGAATCCGTTGGATTTAGCAACGAGAACTCCCAGGAGAGTGGTGGAAGCAGAGATCAGGGTGCGATGGGCTGAAAAACGAGCAGAACGTGAGGAAACGGGGATCACGAGTGTTAACTCGTTCAGCAAATGAGAGAGTGCCAGGGAAGAGCCAGGATGAATGGAATGGGGCGGGGCTGGATAACAGGATGTGGGACTGAAGGAGAGTGGACCGTAAGAGGACCGAGACTTGTTTAAATGCTGATAGGAGGAACTATAGAGGGAGGGGTTGAAGCCACAGGAGAGAGATGTCTGAGATGACAGGAGGGGTTGCAATCCAACATGCAAGCGAAGACCCTTTCTCGCTGCAGCGCAGGGCAGGCGGGGTGGGGCTGAAGATCTGTCTGTGGATTTGGGGGTGGGTATGCGGGCATGGTGGTGGTTTGGAATGTTCCAGCCTGATTATTGTTCTTTTCTAAGAATTAGCAGGCCACATTATCTGCAAGGAATGGAAGGTTTGGTGAGGGAAGGAACGGAAGTTGGAGGAATATGATGAAAGTTTGAAATTGCTTCTCTGAAGAACAGGAAAAACAGCCGAGCAGAGAAGAGCATAAGGACTGCCAGGGAGCATTAAGGGTGGAGCTGAGGCCACCGCAGCAACCATCTGTCCAGATGATTCTTTTTCTAGCAACCTAGACGCTGGCAGGAAGAAAGTTAGGCGGGTGCAGAGCTGAGCATTTGCCAGAAAGGTCTGAGGGAAGAAGAGGTTTGAGGGATCGGGGGGTAGAGGCATAACACTGGCAACAGGTGGGTCAGGGACTCTGTGGGGAGACAGGCAGGAGACACAAATGCAAGGGACTGCCTGGAAGAAGACAGAAGCGTCTGGGTGAAAGACGTCTGGATGGAGCTAATATTTTTGAGCGCGTCCTCTGTCCCAGGCACCTTTCACGTGTGACTTTATTTAACCCTCCCAGCAACCCTGCGAGGTTGGCTCCTGTCCTTACGCTGCGGAGTAGTTTAAGTAAATTAGCAAGGAAGCGGCAGAACTGAAGCGTGGTCCAGGTTGCTAACCGCTGGCCTATACTGGCCTCCGAGGTGTCCGTGAGGTCAAGGAGACAGTTTGTGGGAGTCACTGGGTGAGGAAGTGGGGGGCACCGGAGGCTGTGGTCAGAGAGTAGGCCATGTCTGATCTTGGAGATGGAACAGTCCATCACAAGATCCAAGGAGAAGTCGAGAAACGGAGAGTCAGAGGTTGGGGTGGGGCGTGGGGTCCTCCATGAGGGGTCTGATATTCATTCAGGAGGATGAGATGCTGTGGCCCAGATAAAGCAGTCCACAAAGCGTGTCCCTGCAGCTGTGCAGGTAGGTGTGGGTGTGGGAGTAGGCGCCTACTACGTGCACGGTTCAATACGTGAATGAATCGGTCCAGCTGGTCCCCACAGCAGACGTAAGCGCGTGTCGAGCCGTCGTTTCCTCCTTCCTAATGGTATTCTAGTTTCATTCAGCTATACGCCCTCCCACCCCAGGCCAGGGGATTCAAGGGGAAGCAGATCCAGTCGCCGGGGCTGGGGCTGGGCCTGGCCGTTCTAAGGTAACCTCAGACACCTTTCGGCAACTGATCGGGAACCCAAGCCAGCCAGTACCCGGCATTTCCTGGCCCTAGGCACTGGTTCAGGAATGGTCATGTGATCCAGCGGAGGCCAGTGTTTGCTGGGTGCTCCCGGGCACGAGGGCCAGAACTGCTGCAACTTGCTTGCTAGCAGCCTGAGAATGAAGCCAACTCACAAAGGAAGCAGACTCAAAAAGACCCAGAGAAAAGCAGAGTCAGGGCCTCGATGGAGCTGTGCCCGGCCTCTGCCAGCCTTCCGGGCCTCGGCCGCTCTTTGTAATTGCTCATTATTTCTCTCGAGGACACCGACACACTCCACTCCCCTGGCTCTGCTCTCTCTAATCCACTCTCCACAACACAGCTGAGCCATCCTTCTAAACACAAGCCTGATGACACGTCCATCTGTAAGGACCTTGATGGCTTCCTGCTGTCTGTATGTCGGAAATATATTCACGAATTAAACACGGTCCAGGCCCTCTGGGGGTTGGCTGCCCACGTGAACAAATATGGACTGTGACCAAGGGACTGGTGGGGTGGCAAGTGCCGAGGAGGGTATGCCAGCCCGGGAGGGCCCCAGGGCAGAGGACGGGCGTCTTGAAGGAGAAACACGAGTCTGCCAGACAGGGAAAGAGCGCCCCGGCGTCGTCCTGCTGCAGAGCTCCGTGCGTTCCTCCTCCAACTGCACGGCTCACTGCATGAGGCTGGACCAAGCCGTGCACTCTCCTACCTCTGGGCCCCTCCTTGTGCCACGACTGCTTCCAGGGGAGCCCTTCCTGTCTGTCCCAGCAAGATCCCACACATCCTTTGAGATCCTCTCCGTAAAAGTGGACCTTCTATTATTCCCTCCTCTGGTAACTGGAGGCAGGGCCGCTCTCCCCAGTGAGTCCAAGGGTTCGGGATGGGTAGCTTCACCAGGTACCCTGGGCACTCAGTGCCCTTATCTCTGTCCACAGCAGGTGCCCAAAGCACGTCGCTGGGCTGAATTGCAGGGCAGAGATTTGGAGCACCTCGCTTACCCGTCAGCGACTAACCGCTCCAGTCATTTAATTTACAGACACAGGGACGTCCCCGGTGGCACAGTGGTCAACAATCGCCTGCCAAAGCAGGGGACACGGATTCGAGCCCTGGTTGGGGAAGATCCCGCATGCCACGGAGCAACTGAGCCCGTGCGCCACAACCACTGAGCCCGCGCTCTAGAGCCCGCGAGCCACGACTACTGAGCCCGCCTGCCACAACTACTGAAGCCCGCACGCCTAGAGCCCGTGCTCCGCAACAAGAGAAGCCACCGCGACGAGAAGCCCGCGCACCGCGACGAAGAGGAGCCCCCGCTCGCCGCAACTAGAGAAAGCAGCGCACGGCCACGAAGACGCAACGTGGCCAGAAATAAATAATTAAAAAAAAAATTTTACAGACACAGAATCGTGTTCCCCTGCAAGCTCCTAAAGTCACCCAATTTCATCCGAGTTTGTAATCACTCTCGCTTCTGTAGAGAGGTTCTGCCGCACGAGCGCCACCCCTCAGTCACCGCGCCGCCAGACCGCACGCAGTGGCTCAACTCCTCTCGGTGCCCAGAGGCTCCCATCTTGCCAGCGCCTATGAAGAGGCACTCGGTCCTTCACCCCACAGTACCTACTGAATACACCCCATGAGCCAAGCGTGGCAGAGAAGCCACCGCGACGAGAAGCCCGCGCACCGCGACGAAGAGGAGCCCCCGCTCGCCGCAACTAGAGAAAGCAGCGCACGGCCACGAAGACGCAACGTGGCCAGAAATAAATAATTAAAAAAAAAATTTTACAGACACAGAATCGTGTTCCCCTGCAAGCTCCTAAAGTCACCCAATTTCATCCGAGTTTGTAATCACTCTCGCTTCTGTAGAGAGGTTCTGCCGCACGAGCGCCACCCCTCAGTCACCGCGCCTCCAGACCGCACGCAGTGGCTCAACTCCTCTCGGTGCCCAGAGGCTCCCATCTTGCCAGCGCCTATGAAGAGGCACTCGGTCCTTCACCCCACAGTACCTACTGAATACACCCCATGAGCCAAGCGTGGCAAGGAGACAGGCAGGCCCACAGGCTGCCACCTGTGCCAGTGCTGGCTCTGATCAAGGCCTACAGGGGTCCATCCACAGAGCGGCTCAGCTTGGAACGTTGGCCTGCAAGGATGACAGCTACTCCGAGACTTCACGAGGTCCGGCTTTCCCGTTCCCGAGGCAGCTGCCGTGTCAAGCAGAAGAGCCCGCTATGAGTCAACCTCTTCCCTGGGAGGACAGTTTCCAACTGCACAACATTCCTGGTACTGGTTAAGGAGGGAGGGCAGCAAAGGGCCCACGAGGCAGTAACAAGGCTGCTCTGTCAGCCTCCCGCAGCAGAGGAAGGAGGCCTTTAAATGGGTCTAGTTAGAGACAAGCCTTTCCTCTGGACAAAGGACAAGCCGATATCTCTCAAGCAGGAAAGAGAAGAGCCTTCTGCTTGCAGGGGCTCAGGCCAGACCACAGAGGAGAGTAGGCCCTGGGCAGCTAGAGTGTGAGACTCCTGCTGCGAGCCCTTCTGACCTGGCCCTCCTGCCTCAGGGAGACCGGCACCGTGGGTGAGCTGACGGAGCCTGGGTGAGTGGAAGGGGCCGCAGTCCTTCCCCACGGCCCTACGGGGGTTGGTAGGTCTGCGAAAGGTCCTCCTGCAGCCCCTCCGGGTCTAGGGTGGGAGAGGGAGGCAAGGGAGGCCACAGGGCCATCCTCCCAGCTGGTGACAACAGGTGAGCGGTAAGCACGACCGATTCAGGACTAAGGAAGGCTTCCTCAGGGTTCTCAGACATTGCTTGAGGAAGAGCCTTTCGGTGAACCTAAGGGGAAGAATGAACGTCCCAGGCTAAGCAGCAGAGGGGTCCATGGAGTCATGTAATGTAACCATTAAAGGAAGCACGACCTTACTCTGTACACCAGCCCAGTGAAGCCAGTGGGCCAGATTACATTCATAAGAATAACTGAAAAAGAGTAATGGGACGGGACAGGAAAGGTGGCTGAGGGGTGGCTTGCTAGATGTTCCCCTGGGCTAATGAGCAAATTGGTCTTTAATCTGCTCAGGTGCACAGCTGGCTTTCCCAAACAGCCACATTCCTGGAGAACATACACACGGGCCACTTGCTACTAAACCCCATCAGCTAAGTAACACCAGCTCAGAGCCTTTGGTGCTCTTGCAAACGCTGGCCTGACTTTGGTAGGGTAAGAGATGTGTTAAGAAGTTTCGCAATTGCCCGCCTCGTCCACAACAGCTCCCAGATGACCTCTGGCAGGCAACCGGCTCTCTTTCTGGCCATGGCCTGGACGGCACTTGCAGGCCGGTCACAAGAGAGTGGTTCCCCTCTCTGCAGGCTGCTCCGTGGCCGAACAGGGGCGACCTCCGCGACCCGCCTCCGAGTTCCTCTCACAGGGGAGTAATGAGGGAGGTAGCTGGTGAGAGCAGAGTGCTGGTTCTGTGGCCAGCACTGCTCTGGCTCAAACCAACGTGGGTCCTCCGGGAGGCCAGCGAGCTTGCTTCAATCTGCTATAGCTATTAGGACCGCGGTTCAAATGCAGGTCAAGGGCCAGGCTGGGAAGCCTCCAGCCCCTCCACGGCTGACTCTTCCCCTCACAGTCCACTGGTCTTGCAGGGCGTCCAACTCTTCCTTAAGCTGCAAGTGGCAAATCCCATCACAGTTCAAACATCTGAGGTATGCCATTTATGGCATACTTAAAAAGAAGAGAAAAGTTACTTCTACCTGAGCCTTGGTTTTGCAATTGAAAAATCTTATTAGAAGGAAATCTTCACATTCTCTGAGGTGATCTTTAGTTTCTCTTCTTTAGTTTTCGTTGTTTGGTTTGGATTTCCTAAGCATTATTTCTTTTTTTCCATCTCCTCTCTGCTTTCTTTTATAAGACAAAGATGCTGGGGACTTGGCTTTCGCTTGGTTCACAGTGATTCTATGGCAATGTATTAAGTTTCTTTCTGCTAAGTCCACTGAAGTCTTTTTGGACTTGGAGAAAGCTTTTTAAGAAAGAACTTGCTCATTCAGCAGGATTTTCCTCCCCACCCCAAGCTCTGGTTCTGACCTGGAAAAAATAAGAGTGAGAAAGAACAAGAGAATCCTGCAGTCCTGACGCTCAACTGCACAAACCACAAAAAAGAGCCTTGCTCCAGTAACGTAATCGTGGAGATTTCTGGCACCTTGGTCTTTCAAGAAAAATACATCCATCTGCTGGCACAGGGACCCATCAAACTAAATCCTGTTCAGCACGGAGTTCCCGATTCATTAGTGTTGGAAAGTCTATAGCGAGGCTGGCCGCTCCCACTGGATGACGCCTCCCTGCGGCGCCGTCTGTAAACCCCACAGCTGTGTTTTCACTTAAAGCCACTTCTCCTGACTCCATTGCACCTTGTTCCAGAGGCTCGTTCTATCCTCATTAAGGTTAAAAATGACAGGTCAAGGATTCTTCAATGCTGAAGTTTTTACTTGCTCAGAAGAAAAGCCGCCTGTCTCCAGAGCTATGGTCGATCCACAGGGAAGGCTGCTCTTTAGCCAGGAGTCACAGAGGCCAACCTGGTTGGTTCATCCTGGGTTCGCCTCAGTCAGCAAGCCAGTCCCGGGAGAGAGGAGCCCTGACTCCCCCTGCCCGCCTGTCTGAGGGTTACTTCACGGCTCACCAGCAAGGCCGGGGCAGTAGAGCTCTGCGCGCCATGACTCCGCAGCACCCCTGCCTTTATCGCTGGGTGAGACCAGCACGGAAGAGCTCATTCCCCTTCCCAGCACCCGTGTTAGCAGAACAGGCGTTCCCTTGCCCCAGCTTTCCTGATCAGGTCCTCCCTGGTCACTGGGCCACGTTTTTACCCCTCAGATTCCTGAGGAATCTGGCAACGGGGAATACAAAGCATGGTGAGCAAGTCTGCACATGTCGTATGCGGGGGGACGGTGCCACCGGTGTGCTCGACCCACTCAGGGCAGCAGCATTTTTGAGGATTTTCACAGCCAGAGGGGGTGACTTGTGTCGGGACGTTAGCAGACCAGAGCCATCTCTGCTCAGAGCTCTACGGCTCAGGCCAACCACTCTTCAGGGACTGGAATTGCCCAAAGCTGCTTCCACAGGGAAGCGCCCATGTTGACTGTGGGAACTGCATATGGGCATATGGCCCCTCCACATGCGTGGAGGTGGCTGTGCATCTCCCAGAGAGATTGTCTGGGTCTCCTGGCATTTAGAATGTATCAGTTTTGCAGCCTAGCCACCTACTTTCTAAAGCTTGCCGTCCTGCCCCAGACAGTGGAGAATGTCCACCTGCCAGAGCCTCCCACTTCGGCGCCTCTGCTACATAGTTTCCGTCTCACACACACAGTGGACACAAGGGAAATGTGTCAGGAGCAGCCTAAGTGACAGGCTATCTGCTCACTCAGGGAGGTGGTCTAAGCTTTGTCCTTGAGTCACGTTAGGCTACAGGGAAGTGACACCTGTCGATGACACGAGCTTGTTCACCAGCTTACTTGCCTTCCTCAAGCTGTGTTTTATCCTTCAACTTTCACACGAGTTTATTTTAAGAAATAGCCTTATAACACCTCCTTCTTCATTGGCCACAAACGTAAAAATCTGTCCACTATAACACTTAATGCCCCCGATATCAAGCCTCATGTGAGAAACTGCTTTTAGTGCTAGGAAAAGTATCCCTTGACTTTCAGTGAGATTTGTTGTAAGAAATAACCTTATGAAATCTGTCTCTTCCCCACAAAGCAGGACGCTATTTCTGCATCTCTGATACTGAAGTCAGATAATATGACGCCCAGTCACAGGAATCATGCTCTCACGCTTATAGATGTGTCCCATTACTTCTGCCTCTTTTCCTTGGCTCTGATTTTCTGTCTTTCTTTCTACTGTATTCATTTTACTGTTTATTTCCTTTGTTGCAGTCTTCTCAAATCCTTCTTGGAAACAGATGAGCGTATACATAAATAAAATAAGGTTCTTCAAAATATAAGCCAAACGAACATAAAAATATGAGATCCAGGCAAGTTCAAATACAACTTGATTAAACAATGATCATGACGGTAGGCATTAGGTTCATGGAAGAAAGAAAACGGGTCATTCTCATACATGCCTCAGAGCCAGTGATCAAGCTGGCTCTATTCTTGAAAAAACAGGAGAGAACAGAATGATCTTCCAGGGAATTGGCCTCAGTTTCCAGGGACTTGAGGAGTTGAAGGAGTTATGTAACCCCAAGCTGGGAGCCAGCAGCTCTGGCCTTGTCTCTGTTCTTCCCCAGACTCCGGGATGGTGTGCGGTTCTGATGGCCTTAGCCTTCCCACCTGTAAAATGGAGCTGAGTTCCTCCATGGTCATCCTTGTGGTTTATTTTACGGATGAATGTGAGATACTTTCTAGGTTTACTGGAAGAAAGCATCCACAATAAGTCCCGGCTCTATCTGTCAGAAGAAAAGCTCTGAAGATTTTAGGAGGACCAGCGCTCACCTCTTTTAACGAGAAAGAGGTGGCAGTGAAGAATTCCCCTGCATAATGCTGTGTTACGTAGCCAAGAGCAACTGTCAAAGTTCATGACTTGATTCCATGCCCACTGTGCTTCCTTCCTCCCAGATGAGGCCAAATGTCTGGACAACATATTCCAGGACAACATTCTAAGGTGACAACATTCTAAGGTCCCTTCTGGTCCTGGGGCAGCCCATCTGCCCTACTGTCCTCCTCCTGCAACCAGCCTTCAAGCTGCAGCAGTGGGCTTAGCAGCACCTCCTGGCAAAAGATCACTGGCCACGGCCATCCGGTCACAAAATGCCTGTTGACCTGCCAACGCTTCCTGGATTGCTCAGAACAATCTGGAAGGGACACCTAGGAGGCCCATACCTGGGGTTACCGGAGGTTCCTACTCTCATCCAAAATAATTACCAGTGTCTTAAAGAGCCTTTTTCTTTTTGAACTATATCAGTCTAATAGGTACCATTCTAACTATGGTAAAGACCAAAGAACATATGGGTATTGTGAACTTTAAAGAAAATACAGAAAGAAGCTTACAGCTAAGATGAAATGCAAAGATCAAAAAAATTAAAGAGGTTAGTAGAGGATATTAGAAAGGGCTGGGATCCTGCAAGAAGGAAAATGAACAGACTTCCTATGCCTTGCTAACTGAAACATCAGCTTTGGTAACAGAGACTCCTTGGATAATCTCACATAGTTGAAAATCATTTAAGAAACTAGACACAATGTTAAACGTTAAAAAAATAAGTTTCACAATAATCTTAGGGGAACATTTTCACTAAGCAGAAATCTGTTTTCTCTCCAACCTTTGTATAATCTTTCTAGGGGCTCTGGGCTGGAATTCAGGGGACAGTCAGAGGCTCTCACAGGGACCTTGGGGATCCTCCAGAATAACTGCCCACAGCACTGGACAAGTTTTCTTTCCAGCACTCTAAAGAGTTCAAGCTTTTGCTGCGACCCTCCTGCCTGGGACATAGGTCTTACTATACCAGAAATGAGCTCATTTCGCTTTCGAGTGGGTGTACCTATAAACAACAAGCAACACTGTAGAGAAGTAAAGGGTGTAGACACTTCCGGCTGGTTCTGAAACCTGGCTTTACTTCCTATGAGTTACACGACCCCTGGCAAGTTACCTTACCTATTTGTAGCTCAGTTTCCTCCTCTGTAAAATGGGGACAATAATGGTACCTGCTTCATATGGTTATGAAAATTAAATGAGGGGAAAGAAAACACATTATAACGGTACCTGACGATGGCAAACACTTGACGAACGTTCCTGATGTCATAAAGCTTAGGGTTATTTCTTATAATGAGTTGAGATCAAATTTAAAAGAGGACGCACTGGAGCGAGCTGACTGGGTGGGACTCAACTGTCCCAGATGCGATCACGCTAAAACCCAAGGAATTTCCACATTAATAGGGTTCAACTTCTTAACTGGAGCGATATTCGGGAAGCCACTTCGCTCTGTGAAGGACACACAGCAGGAGGGCACTCCGCAGGAGGACACATGCTTCAAAGTGTCCCGTCTTCTTGAGCAGCCCTGCCGGCACTTGCCGGCTCGGTGGCCGGGCGGCCCTACTGTATTCCCAGGTGACCAGCTCTCCTGGGCTGCTTCCCACTGAAGCAGCAGGCAGGGGGGCCGTGGTGCCCCTACGTGAGGCTCACTCCTCAACAGAAAAGCCTCCAAGGCCCTGCCAGGTTGGCAGATGTACCTCAACATGGAGGCTGCCCAGCGCCTCTGCACTGGCAACAACTTGTCTGTTAATCTCCGCCTGGGAAAGAAAGAGGTCGCAGCGACCTGCTAGAGCATGGCAGAGGGCTGGCTTCTGACAGTCCAGATGTGGGAAAATTGCTTCTATTGTGGTCTGATTCTTCTCATTTATTCTCAAGTTGAAACAAGTCTCCAGCTGTATATTTGTTTAACTTATCATACCGTCCAACGAGATTGTAAGCTCCAATAGAGAAATCCCAATCGATTACCGTTTCTGAGCCCCACAAACCTTTATTAAAAAAGAACTTCTAGGGCTTCCCTGGTGGCGCGGTGGTTGCGAGACCGCCTGCCGATGCGGGGGACGCGGGTTCGTGCCCCGGTGCGGGAGGATCCCACGTGCCGCGGAGCGGCTGGGCCCGTGAGCCA
>NC_041215.1:131822765-131859197 GCF_002837175.3 Physeter macrocephalus | reverse complement strand
ACGGGAGAGGCCGCAGCGGTGAGAGGCCCGCGTACCGCCAAAAAAAAAAAAAAAAAAAAAAAAGAACTTCGAGGTGATGTAGGGGCCTGCAATAAGCAGCAGAAATAAGAGGTTCCATATTCAACCAGACACAGCACCAAGAACTTCACGTGCACAGGCAATATTGCTGCCATTTTAAAGGTGAGGAAACTGACGTGCAGGGAGGTTAAGTAACTCGCCTGCCCAACCAAGGTCAGGTGATATAGCAATCAACACCTGGCAGACCTAGACATGGAACCCAAACCCATCTAACTACAGTCTGTGCGTTTCTCACTGGGCCACACTTGCTATTTCTTCATCTACAAAGAGGGCACCAAGCTGGAAGCTGGGGGCTCCGACAATTCTCTTCTCTCCTCTAGATTCCAGCAGGCGTAGGACAGCAACTGGGGTTCAGAGAGTCAGTCTCTCAGGGCTCGCTGGCAACGGTCTGACGGAAGAACGACTGGAATTTAAGGCAAGTCGCCCTAGCGAGAGGCTGCGCAGACCTCCCGCCCAGCTTCAGGTGGAGAAGCCGGACTGGAGGAGACAGACGCCTGGTGGGCCTGCCAGAGGCAGGGTCCTGCCGGCAGACTGGAGGTAGCAGGTAAGCCCACTCAGCTGAGAGCGAGCGAGAGAAAGATGTGGACTGGCTCTGGTTTTCCAATGCCAACGAACCTGCCCTCTGGTTGATATGACTCAGTCACACAGTTAGGTAGTAGGAAGAGCAGAACTACAGCCAAGGGCTTCTTACCTCAGGGTTTGCAAAAGAAGAAAGGCCAGTCAGCTAGTCAAAATAGTGGATGGCAGGAAGAAAAACAAAACAAAGCAACAACAACAAAAACTAAGATTAATATAGGATCTATTAGTATCCTACTGATAAAGTGTTGGGGACCGGAGAGCCAGCTTCCGTTATGTAGGCCAAGGGCCTCTGTCTGTGACATCATCTGTGAAGTGAAAGCCTCGGAAGAGATACTGTCTTGGGCTCCTTCTGGACATGAACTTTATAATTTTGTGGGCAAGCACTTGCTCAACACGCCCCCTGTGCTGCTCAGCACCGTGCCGGGCACGCCGGGAGGCACGGGGAAAAGGACAGTCTAGGCTGGCAGAGATGACTAAGTCACACTGACTCCAGCGCTGTCGGAGCTCAGAGAAGTATCTGGTGGAGTGGCCTGCATGGAATAGATGAGGCCTGTGAGTCCGGAAGGACAGCAAGGATTTGAAAGACACAGATAGGAGATTCCAAGTAACAGGAAAAAACAAGACTTTAGCTCTCTTTGGGCACAGACCACACGGGTCACATCCATCACTGTATCTCCAAGAGTCTTCGACAAAGTAGGCACTTAAGAAATAATTGTTGAGGGACTTCCCTGGTGGTCCAGTGGTTAAGAATCCGCCTTGCAACGCAGGGGACGCGGGTTTGATCCCTGGTCGGGGAACTAAGATCCCACACGCCACAGGGCAACTAAGCCCGCGCGCTCTAAAGCCCATGTGCCACAACTAGAGAGCGCGCGCACCGCAACTCCTGAGCCCGCGCGCTCTACAGCCCGCACGCCACGATGAAATATCCCGCGTGCCTCAACGAATATCCTGCAACTAAGACCCGACGCAGTCAAATAAAGAAAGAAATATTTTTTTTTAAAAAAGAAAGAACTGTTGAAAGAATAAATGACCCAAACCAGAGAAGTAAGAATAAATAACGTGCTGTTCTGTGAATATGTACAAGATTGGTCTGACTATAGAGCAGAGGGTACAACTTTGGAATAGATAAAATCACATTGATGATGGTAACAAAAACGAATAAGCACAGTAAATCTTTCTGTGCTAAGCGCATTAATGTGTCCTATCGGTGGATCTCTTAACCTCATAGGGTGGGTGCTGTTACCATTCCTCCTTTACAGCCGCGGACATGGAGGCTCATAGATGTTGGGAAGCTTGCCCCAGGTCACGCAATTGCAGCCCTGGGACTTGAGCCCAGGGGCCCTGACTCTCATTAACAACCTCATAGGGTGGGTGCTGTTACCATTCCTCCTTTACAGCCGCGGACATGGAGGCTCATAGATGTTGGGAAGCTTGCCCCAGGTCACGCAATTGCAGCCCTGGGACTTGAGCCCAGGGGCCCTGACTCTCAGTTCAGTACTTTCCCATAAGACAACAGAGCCTCGGGTTACATCTGACAGAGGCTAAATCCCAGGCCCTCTTCTAGTGTGTGCTCTCCTCCTAGGCCACCTGTAGCTTTATGATGTGGACTGCTTTCTGAGAGCAAGCAACTTCTGAGCTGAGACCTGGCCTTTTCCAGGTGCAACGCTGGCGCCCCACTCAGCTGAATTAAACAACCCACTTTTTGTTTTGAGATGATTATAGATTTACAGAAATAGCAAAGATACAACAACAGGGAGGCCCCACGTATTCTTTACCCAATTTCCACCAAAGGTGACATCTTACATAATTATAACACAACGTCAAACCCACGAAACACATTGGCATGTTATGTGTGTCTAGTTCT
Source organism: Physeter macrocephalus (assembly GCF_002837175.3). Taxonomy (NCBI): domain Eukaryota; kingdom Metazoa; phylum Chordata; class Mammalia; order Artiodactyla; family Physeteridae; genus Physeter; species Physeter macrocephalus. The sequence continues at coordinate 131,856,676 of NC_041215.1, read as the reverse complement.
ATGTCATTTGGTCACACGTGTAGATTCGTGTAACTGCCACAGCAACCTGGACACAGAACTGTTCCTTCACCACCAAGATCCCCCTTGGGCCACCTCCCTCTCCCCCCACCAGCTCTAAACTCCTAGCAACCACAACTCTGTTCTCCAGCTCTATCATTCCGTCATTTTAAGAATGTTATATAAATGGAATCACACAGTACTTTAAGATAGCTCTTCAAAGTCATCCTAAGAGTAGGACTTGATCCATTTGTTCAGATTCGCAAAAGAATATAAAACAAGAGAAAGATAAAAATTAAGCAGAATAAGGAATGTTTCTATCCCAGTTCTGCCATTTCTAGCTATGTGACTTTTGACAAGTTATTTAACCTCAAGTCTCAGTTTCCTCATCTGTAAAAATGGGTGTAAGGTTTAAGGATTAAATGAGGTAACATGTGAAAGCACTTGGCAAACGGCAGGTGCTCAATAAATTCTAGCTGTTTGTTATTATTAATAACCAGCCAAGGAAGCCTCTGTGCTTCTTTATAGAAAATCAGGCTCTTAACGGTCACAGACGATTAAGGAAATGACCAGCCAGCCCTTAAATGACCCCAGGTTATTCTTCTCTTTGCTTCCCAAGACTCCACTGTGGAAACAACCCGGGGACTTTTAAAAGGCGCTTCCAACAGGCATCTTCATGAGCACACCATCATGAGAACAAGCAGCCACTCCCCAGGCCAGATTCACTAGGGGGCCTAGAATTCTGAGAGCGGGGAAAAACAGTCAAGAGCTCTGTTTAGCACAGAATGCATCCAGAGGACAGCCAGGGTTTGTGCAGAGGCCTCCAGCAGCCCGGTGAGCACAGAGAAGGGGACAGTGCCAAAAAGAGGCAGGGGTCAGATGTGTGATCGAATTAGGTGCTGCATGGATACCCCACAAAGCTCAGCATCAAAGGACGGATGTCTGAAGGGTGACAATGGCCCACACTACCCACGAGGTCACCTTTACTATGACTAGCTATGGAAATCTGAAAAAATCTCCCCCCAAATCCCCTATGCAAAGACTCCATTATATAGTCGAGAGAGCACTTGACTTCGAGCCTTTGAGTAGCTGGGAACACAGCACAAATGGCCGGCCATATCTTAAGCAATATGCCCAAGGTCCATTGAAAACAGACAAAAGTGGGTATTCAGGATCCTTCATGATTTATTGAAAGTGGCATTGTCTGTGCCTTTGCATAGCACCAGCAGGGGTGGAATTGAGGGCGCTCCTCCTGACGGCGGGGTCACCCCATGTGTCTCCTGCTCCCTTGGACTTTTCAACTCCCCTGGCTCGCATTCACTCACTCACTTTTTCTCCTCTGAAGTTAAAGAATACTGCCTCATCTATCACTGACATGTTGGGTTTCAAAAGGACTGGGAGTGAATTCACTCTTTTTTTCTTTTTTTTTAAACAAATGAGAAGAGCTTGCCTGGGAAGAGAGAGGAGAAGGTAAGAGGGTGGGGGGAGGCCGAGAGCTGACGACGGCCGCTCTCCTGCAGCCCCGTGCCCCAGGGAAGCCCTGTCTGGCAACCTGGCTCTCGGTGGGGGACAGAGGCTTTCGTGCTGTGCCACGTGCTGCTTGCTCCTCCATCCCCGTGTGCGCTCACGCCGCCTCCCTCACTAGCCTTTATACCGTGTTTCTAGTCCTGCTTACTGTACTTCGGAAGGCACGCGTGTTTCTGATGCCTCCAGGAACACGTGTGTACCCTGAGCGGAGGGAGAACCCGCGGTGCGGGAGCAGAGGCACACCAGACTTCCGAGGCCGGCCACCCTGCGGCCTTTAACAGGATGGCGCCAGGGACCTCAAGCTCAGAGGGTCCCCGGTTGACGCCTGCTCTTCCTCCTGCGATGGGGGGTGGGGGGGCTCTCCTGGCTGGCACCACAGCCGCCCCGCTGCCCAGTCAGAAACCCAGGAGCACCCATCCATGTGCCCACCCCTTCCCTTTTTGGGTTCTGATTCTACCGCCTCAGTGTCCTTCTCACCTGTGGCTTCCTGTCAGCTGTATGACTTCAGGTTAGCCATCTCACCTAGATTACCACTAACTGGCCCCTTCTAATTCATTCACCACAGAGCCTCCAGAGAGATCTTTCTAAAAAGAAAGGCCTAGCCCATCACTTCCATATGTAAAATGCTTCAACGGTACCAATTTGAATTCAAGAAAACACTCACATCTCGGGGCAGAGCAAACAAGGTCCTCCAAGACTGGCCCTGGTTCCACTTCCAATAACATCTCCCACTGCCTCTGTGAGCCCTGCCTGTGACACGGCCACGCCCAAGGCCTGCAAATGCCAGAGCACACCAAACCCTTGCACTGCTCTGTCTGGAACATCCTTGGAAAAGCCATTTCCAACCTGCTCTCAAGTGCTCTCCTTCACTAGAACAGGAGTCTTCTCTCGGCTCCTATCAGCCCAGCACGGAGCATGCTCTGGACCACCCGTGTCTTGCAATGACTGACACAAAGCGGATAGTCAATGCTGTTTTCTGAACCCTTTTGCTGCAGTGTATTTTCCCATGGATGAAAGATGGCAGGCCTCTACTTAGCTTGGCTAGGTCGGTCATTTCACACATTTCTATCAAACGTTAGCTGCACATCCTTCCCAGGCAAGCAATCCTTGGCCCTTCACCCACATCAGGCTTTCTTCCCACCACATTACAGTCCAGCTGTTCTGAGGAAAACCCAATTCCAATGGCAGTCACAACTAGCAAGCTGCCTTGTTGACTGTAATTTTTGAAAGCCTCTTGGTTATGAGATTAAAGCATGATCGGCTGAGTCACCGACATGGATGTTTGCGTGTAATCGACAAAGTCCTGGGCTTGGCGTCAGTCACTGTCCTGACTTTGTGCAGCAGTCAGAAGGATTTATCTAGAAAGTTGAGAGGTTTTTCTCTTATCTTCCTCACCCTCCTTTAAAGGATACAATCTTCACTTTTATGCCAAGTCTTAAGCCAGAGAAGCCTACTATCTGTTTAAAAGCCACTCCTGGGCAGCTTCTGATGCCCACACCTCCTTTCCAGATGGTTCCTGGAGGGCACCATGCCTGCGTAGGCTCCTAGAACTGACTCCATACCGAACCCACTCAGGTGTGTGTCTCTGTAATGGAACCGTTTTCTAAAAGAAACTTCTGGAGCTAGGAAATAAGTGGAGAACCTAAATGTAAATCTTAAAACTATAAAACTGCCAGAAGAAAACATAGAAAAAAATCTTTGTGACCTTGGGTTAGTCAAAGATTTCCTAGATGTGACACCCAAAGCACAATCCATAAAAAAAATTCAATAAATTAGACTTTAACAAAATGTAAAACTTTTGCTCTTCAAAAGAGTATAAAAAAATAAGCCAGAGAGAATGAAAAGACAAGCCAAAGACAGGGAGAAAATATTTGCAAATCACCAATCTGATCGAGGATTTATATCTAAAATATAAAAAGAAATCTCAAAACTCAGTAATAAGAAACCAAAAACCCAGTTAAGAAATGGGCAAAAGATATGAAGAGACACATCACCAAAAAAGATGCAGACAGAAAATATGCACATGAAAAAGACGCTCAATATCATTAGTCACTAGGGAAATGCAAATTAAAACCACAATGAAACACCACTACACACCTATTAGCATGGCTAAAACATACAAACAAACAAAAAAACCCGATAATACCAAGTGCTGATAAGCAGGTAAAGAAACTGGAACTATCGTACATTGCTGGTGAGTGGTATAGCCACTCTGGAAAACAGTTTGGTAATTTTTTTATAAAGTTAAATATACACTAGTCATATGACCCAACCTTTTCTAGGTATTTACCCAAGTGAAATGAAAACAACCATCACACAAAAAACCCTGTAGGCAGGGCTTCCCTGGTGGCGCAGTGGTTAAGAATCCACCTGCCAATGCAGGGGGTATGGGTTGGAGCCCTGGTCCGGGAAGATCCCACGTGCCACAGAGCAACTAAGCCCGTGAGCCACAACTACTGAGCCCGCGAGCCACAACTACCGAGCCCGCGCGCCACGACTACTGAAGCCCGCGCACCTAGAGCCCATGCTCCGCAAGAGGAGCCATCGCAATGTGAAGCCCATGCACCGCAATGAAGAGTAGGCCCTGCTCACTGCAACTAGAGAAAGCCCACGTGCGACAACGAAGACCCAACGCAGCCAAAAATAAAATAAATTAAATTAATTAAAATAATAATAATAATAAGATGGGGGAATTCCCTAAAAAAACCCAAAAAACCCAAAAAAACCCCTGTAGGCAAATGTTACGGCAGCATTATTCATAATTGCCCCAAACTGGAAACAACCCAAATATCCTTCAACTGACAAATGCGCAAATGAACTGTGGAACATCTATACCACGTATACATTTATACTCTGCAATAAAAAGGAATGAACACTGATACACACAAAACACAGGGGTGAACCTCAAGTGCATGATGCTAAGTCAAAGAAGCTAGACTCAAAAGCTACCAACTGTCTGATTCCACTTACCTGACATTCTGGAAAAGGTAAAACTACAGGGACAGAAAACAGGAGTGGGTGCCAGCGGCTGAGGGTAGGGGAGAGGGGTTGACTACAAAGGGGTGTGCAGGAATTTTCTGGGGTGATGGAACTGTTCTATGTCTTGAGTGTGGTATGTGTAGCTTGCAGAACTCTATGCTAAAAAGGGTGAAGTTTACTGCATGTAAATTATACCTAAGTTGGGAAAAAAAGTAATTCTGGCTAAAAATGTGGCTGGTGGGTCTAGGGCTTAAGGTGTCAGGAGACTCTAGCGACCGCAGAAGGAAGTTTCTCCCTTTCTCAGAAATGGCAAAGAAACGACTCAAGAGTTGATCGAACCCACAAGCAGTAAAACAAATGCAAGCCGACACAATAATAAAACACCATTTCCAACCTACCATATTAACGAAGATTAAATGGAACCCACAGACTCTCAATTTGGTGAGAGGCAGTGACAATGCACTATTGTTCTCTGCTGGGGAAAGCCTAAATTAGTCTAACTTTTCTGGAAAATTATCCTGCAGCTTGTGTCAAAAGCTCTAAAAAATGTACATGCTTTAGGATACCTAGAAAAATGTTATTACTAGGTGATGGGTGACTGATGGGCTTACTTGTTCATTTAAAATTTTCACAACACAAACTTGTATTACTTTTTTTTTTTTTTAAGATTTTTTGATGTGGACCACTTTTTAAAAAATTTATTTATTTTATTTATTTATTTTTGGCTGTGTTGGGTCTTCGTTGCTGCGCTCAGGCTTTCTCTGGTTGCGACGAGCGGGGGCTACTCTTTGTTGCGGTGCGCGGGCTTCTCATTGCGGTGGCTTCTCTTGTTGCAGAGCACGCGCTCTAGGCGCGCGGGCTTCAGTAGCTGTGGCACGCGGGCTCCAGTAGTTGTGGCTCACGGACTGTAGAGCACAGGCTCGGTAGTTGTGGCGCACGGGTTTAGTTTCTCTGCGGCATATGGGATCTTCCCCGACCAGGGTTTGAACCCGTGTCCCCTGCATTGGCAGGCGGATTCTTAACCACTGCGCCACCAGGGAAGCGCCGTGATGTGGCCCATTTTTTAAAAAGTCTTTATTGAGTTTGTTACAATATTGTTCCTGTTTTATGTTTTGGTTTTTTGGCCCCGAGGCACGTGGTATCTTAGCTCCCCGACCAGGGATCGAACCCGCACCCCCTGCATTGGAAGGCAAAGTCTTAACCACTGGACCACCTGGGAAGTCCCAAATGTGTATTACTTTTATAATACAACAATAAAAGTTAATAAAAAAAGAGAAAGTATCGCAGAAAAATAGTTCTTCCCTTTAATGCGGTCATTCTAAGAATGTATTCCTGAGGAAATAGTCCAAAACAATTTTGATTAAGAATGCATAAGAGGGTTTCCCTGGTGGCGCAGTGGTTGAGAATCCGCCTGCTGATGCAGGGGAGACAGGTTCGTGCCCCGGTCTGCTGGTAGGATCCCGCATGCCGTGGAGCGGCTGGGCCCGTGAGCCATGGCCGCTGAGCCTGCGCTCTGCAACGGGAGAGGGTACCGCAAAAAAAAAAAAAAAAAAAAAAAAAAAAAAAGAATGCATAAGAATATTAATTGCAGTGTTATTTATAATAACAAAAACTGAAAGCCACCTAACAGTAGCCACATTAGGAAGGGTTATGTAAACTGTGGTATGTCTGTTCAAAGGGAATGTTTTGTGTCTCTTATTTGAGTGACATGGAGTGTGATGCGCGACTCTACTTCCTTCCCTTCCTTGCTCACAAAGGTTGCCTGCCCTCCCTGTGACTCCAGTACCAACTGCTGAGTGCTTCAAGACAGCCCCAGTCTCGTCTCTTACCACACCCAACCAGACCAGACTGCCCTTCACCCGCCGCTGCCAAGCAGTAGGGGCCCACCCTTCCTCGCCCCCGCGCCTCCACTTCCAATCCTTCCCCTCCGTCCAGACCCACCGGACGGATCCCAAATGAGGTGAAGTCTTTCCAGGCCATTGCTGCTGGTGGCCTGTACTGTAGCCCTTCCTGGGTTCTTCCCTGTTAGAGGTGGCTCTCGTGTGAGGACAGAAACGGGGCCTTTCTCGGCATCTGGGCACACGGTTAACATCCATTTGGTGTTACATGTCAGGGACTGTTCTAAGTGTTTTATGGGTATAATTCATTTAACCCAACCTCCCCATGGCATAGTTACTGTTAACATCTCCCTTTTACCGACGGTTACCTCTGAAACATGTTACCTCATTTTACTCATGATTATCTTAGGAAACTGAGGCACAGAAAAGTTAAAGTCACACAGCCAAGCAAAAGAGTCAGGATCGGAGCCCAGGCGGCCTGTCCCAGGCCCATGCTCACAAGCTCTACACTGTCTCGTCACTGACTTGAAGCTGGTGGCCGCAGGAGAGCTGAGTCCGGGCCTGGGCCTGAGTCTGGAGCAGAAGTGCCCCAAACGAGCTCCGAGCTCGGCCTCTGGGCAAACAGGACAGATCTCCACAGCGACCAGGAAGGAGTCCTCGGCAGCAAGGGGTCAGGAATCCAGGCCTGGAGGCCGTACAGCCAGGCGGGCGGAGGGCGGGGAGAAGCTCAGGCAGAGCTCTGCTCCCCTCTGAGCTCAGAAGTGTGCTCCTGCAGGCCAGCCGGGGAGGCAAGCAAGACTGCAAGCTTGGCTGGACAGAAGCTTGCAGGAAAAGCTAAGTCCCCGGACTTGGCTGGGGTGGGGGACAGGAAAATGAAGGGAGAGCTCCTTGCAATTCCCACAGCAAAACTCGTTGTAGCAAATCAGGCTGGCATTCTCAGAGCTCAGAAACAGCTCCCAGTTCAAATGTACTTCAAAGCCGGTAGACTGCTATTCATTAGCAAACTTTCTTATTTAGGGGACTGCCAAGTTAACGCTGACAAGCAGATAAGAAACCTGCTGGGATCCCCTCCCTGGGTGTTGTCCTTCAGGTCTGCGCTCATTTCCTCCCACTCTGGCACATTTCCTTTACCTCCCCCACCCCCACCCCCACCCCCACCCCCGCCCCCGCCCCGGGGGTGGTGTGTTCAAAATTCAAGGGCAATTAAATACTTTCTAATTTGCTTTCAGTACTTGTAGTGTTTTCTTACAGCAAATTTTTAATTGCCATTTTGTACAGGAGAAAACTTTTAAACACAGAATGACCTTGTTTCTCATTGACTTTTAACGTGGCCCCTTCAAATCATAGCTAGTGTCCCCAGGTAAAATACCAAAGCAGCCACTTCCACACTCAGCCCAAACTTAACGTTTCCTGTGCACCAGCTTGCTCTCTGTGTCTGTATTCTGTCCACGAGACGTTAAGCTTCTCTGAGCGCTGGGGCCATGTTCTAATCTCTTTGTCCCAATATCTAGCACAGTACTCTGTGCCTAGTAGATATTTTTTTTAAACGTGAGAAATTAAAAACATCAGTCAGAAGGCATGTTCTAAAGTTATAAAATACTTTTAAAGCTCTTAAATTCTCTTTAGTTAAAAATGTCTGTCACGTGCCATTTAAAATGGGAATGAAAGAAGTACAAAACAAACACCTGTGTTATAATAATACCATTCTTTAGAAACGTGGGAATTTCCTGAGTAACAACAAACAGGGCCACAGCTTCAAGTTCTGTGGGCACAGTGTCCTTGGGCACCCACTGACCGTGGGGACATTCTGAGCGCCAGGAGCAGCTTGCAGCATGCCCCTCCTGTCCCAACACCGTAGATTTTACGAGTGAGAAAGAGGTTGCAGCGTAGTGTCTGCCTCCTACACAGCTGATACTCGAGAACGCACGCAGGGAGGGCGGGAAGGGAATAAAGAGACAGAACCACAGAATGATGCGAACGAAAACCCAGGCAGTACTGCATCAGGCACCGATAGGAGATACGTGGAGAAGGAGGCAGCCTGTCGGAAGCGGCTTCTGGAAGAAGTGGGGGGCCTGCTAGAGGGAGCGAATTGGAGGCCCAGGCCATGCGAAGGCAGGCAAGGACCAGTGAGTACAGGAGACGGGTGGGTGGGAAATGGGGGACACCAAACTCCGGCCGCATCACCGGGGGCCTCCAAAGCCAGGGGGCATTTGGATCCGATGGAACAATCCAGCAGCTCACAAACGCTGGTCTGAGATCAGCGAAATGAGAAAGGGCTTTCCCACAAAGCTCAACCAAGTCAATGTGAGACTGCCCTGAACGGTGAAATTAAGTCTTCCTTTGTTCTGGTGCTAAAATGTTTTCATTTATAGAATCGTGGAGGAAGTAGACGGTAACTGGCTTTTAAAGAAAATGTTCCTGTTTGGCAAAATAAAACCTAGCAATCCTGTATCTCATCCCAGAATATTAAAGGAAGTCTCACTATCCATGAAATCTGCTTAAGGAGACTGCAGGTTCTTGAGTGACAGGTGAAAGCAGCATTTGGGGGAACTCAGTCCGGCAGCGGAGTTCAGGACAGACAGCTGACAGAACGGCGGCAGGGCCCGCGGCTGGCAGAACCGCGCAAGTCGGAATCAACTGGACTTGCCCCAAGAGGCAGTCATGGCTGACACCTAAGCATCAGCTGCAAGGGTTCCTTTTCCCCAGTGCAGGTTTTACTAACGTCAAAGGATTCCATGTCTCTTACGTAGCTGTTTGGCTCACATTCAAGTGACGTGGGGTGTGACACGGGGGCAGGACGAGGACATGCAGAGTGTCCTGTGAATAGAAAGGGGAGAGTCCAGGAGCTTCCTAATCATGAGAACAGTTACCCAAAAGCCAGGGCCCTGGAGGAGCCAAACGTGTCCCGTGTGTCAAAGCCACTTACCTGAAAGGCTCGCACCACAGAGAGAACGGAGGCACCGGCCACTGCCCCGCTCGACCCCCAGAAGTTTCTTATATAGCGTCTTGTCAGGGTGAGAGCCCTTTGTCTCACTTCACTGCCCCCTGGAAATGCTAGGGACTTAAGTCTGAATCATCTGGGCACAATCTCAACCCCAGCTGTGACGTGAGCTCTCTTCTCTTCTCAGACAGCCCGGCAGCAACTAATATAGAAACTCTGTCTTGTGGAAATCGTTTCCATTAAAAGCAAAAGCAGGCTCTGATCAGAATTCACAGAGGGCGAATTAGGCTGGGGATCCCACCATGGTACACAGATCATTTCCATCTCACCATGGGGGAAGGGTGCATGGCGGCTGATGTTAGCTCACCCCAGAAGGACTCTTTTCAAGAGGCAGGTTGCGGGGGGGGGGGCTTGGTGCCTTGCCCACCTTTCCACGCGGGCAAATCAGGTCTCCGACAAGCCTGAGCATCTCCCTTTCCAGGGGGCCACACTGGGGGTCTCTTTGCCTTCCCCCAGAGAGCCTCTTTTGCCGGGCTCCCCGAGGGGTGCAGCTTGGTCTGAGGATACAGAGGTGAACACAGAAGTGCTCAGGAAGCCTCAGAAGCACTGCCAGCCCCCTGGGGTGCTAAAGCTTCCCGGCTCCCCACACCTGTCCAGGCAGCTCCACCTTGAGAAAGTCCTCATGACACCCTGTCCTAAACCCTGTATGCCCTGGCAAGTAACCAAACACCCAACCCTTTTATTCAAAAGAGAAGGAAACCTCTCTGATTCATAATAAACATTTAATTCTCTTACATAAGCACACCTCTCTTCTAAAGCTACAGTCCTTCTCCCAGATCACAACTGCCACCGTCTTTTTAAAAAGACCAATATGTACAGAGATGCTTAGAGACCTTGAAACACCCTCAACGACAAGCACTGGGCAGGGACTGGAGATATAAAGGTGAACAGATGCTGTCCTTACCCTTAGGGAACTTACAGTTTTAGAGAAGGAGACAGGGGAGCAAATGGAAAATGACCAGGCAACATGAAAATGTGATCAAGACGGGTGACAGGTATAAACAAAGCGCTCTGGGAGCCCTAAGCAGGAGGGGGGATGGATGCGCTGGCCAGTGCAAGCTTCTCTGCAGCAGGATTTAGTTTCAGTCTTCAGCTTCCTGGAAACTAAGAAACGTTTACAGGGGTGGGGGTAGAGCTTTTCCCTTCTATAAGAAATGAGCCTGGATAATAGGCAAGTAGAAAGAACCAGAAGGCAAGCGAAAAGCTTCTAGAGGTGGAGTAGGAGACATGCTTACTTTCTAAAGTTATATAAAAAGCAGCCTTCAGAGTTCTGCTGAGGATATATTCTGGCCATTTTGACCAAGGGCAGAAGCATCAGCTACTGGTACTCACTGGCAGCCACTGCACTGGCGGGCACCTAGTAGTGAAGGCCGTGCTAGGACTCGGTAGCCAGTATCCCCGGTACCCAGTGTGGTGGAGGGCACGTTCCCCTCTCTGCCTCTGGCTACTTTCTGCTCCCTCTAATCACCCCACAATCAGAGTTTCTTTTTACAGCATTAACTTCTGGGCGGTTCCAAATGCTTGAACTGGCTCAAGCTGCCTTCTCTAATCCAAACTTTATCAGTAATAGATGGAATATTTTGATCTCGGTCTGACTTGTGTGTCTATTTCTCAGTGGTTCAGAACTCAGAAGGGAGAGGAGTGTGATGGAACACGTCCCTTAAATCTCAACAGGGTGGGCAATCGGTGACCCTCAGCTCTTCTTCACCAATGGTGTCCTTCACTTTGTTCACCATGTGATTCAGGGCTTCCCTTCCCAAGCAGCCTTCTTTCACTAATCCCATCTACCTAAGAACCATCAGGTTGGGTATTCCTTTAGTCCTGTGTCAACTCACTATGCCCTTGCTTTTATCTTACTGAAGTTTCTTGTAAGTACACAGAGTTCTTCACAAATTCACTCAGCAACTTCAGGGTGCAAAGTTTGTCTGCCACTGCCTAAGGCTCCTTCATAGAGCTATGAGGAGTACTTGTAACACGACAGGAACTCAAGAAATGTCTGTCCAGTGAGAGCCGGAAATCATGTCTGAGTCTGTATTTTTAACAACTTCCAGAATAATACGACCTGTATTCCTTCCAATTTTTGAAAATTATGAGTAACTGACTATGTGACATGCCTAAAGGAAGAGTTGAGCACATGAAAAGTTTAGGGTTATAATAACAAGCTGCTCAGCAAAGTTACCCCGACACTTAATGATACAGGTTAGTTTTTATGCGTATGCTAACAAGCCACAAACAGTGACCAACTCACATAAGTGGGTGTAATTAGTGCCACTTATATACAACTAGGTCAAAGTTTTCAAGTCTGTCTCTTGTCCACGCCTTGGGATGCATAAATGTGGATTGTTTGCTCTGATTCCATATGAAATTACAGCGTGATTACTAAACCAATCTCTCCTTCAAGGGAAAGATTTCAATACCCTCTGACTGGGAAGTCCTGTGCCCCATGTTCCCTGAAAGCTGGAGGCTGTGGCTGTGTCCTCCTCAGCTGCCCCACTCTTCCCCAGAGCCATCCTAGATAGGCTGGGGGCTGAAGGGCTCAAAAGAGCACAGACTCTTGGCTGTGGATATATGTATAAATGAGATGAACAGATGAAAATGAAAATCTTGCCCATAATAATGAAACCGGTAACTGGGAGAAAGGGGAAAATTCTGACAGGGTGATAATTACTCTTTAAGCCTCCCTGATTCTAGAACTATCTCCACGGCTGACGTGATGCGCTGCCTGTCAACATTTAACCAGGAGCTCTGAACTTCTAGTAAAAGCCTTCCTGTACTGTTTACCATTACCTTAAAGAGAAGCGTAGCAATTCTTACGGTGGCAGAGATGACACAGAGCAACTCTGTTCTCTTTAGTCTTAATTCAATTGGACTTCCTTTTAATTATTCATGTCAGGCCAACCCAAACAATGCCTGACAGCTACACACAGAGCAACAGAAAAGGTTAGTGAGGTTACAAATGTTCTCCAAGGATCTGAGACTGCAACAATAGTTCTCAGCACCATTTCAAATACGATGGGTTTCTTATTGAGTCTAAGGAGTAGAAAGAAGGACTTTGTTTGGGGCGGGAGATCACTCTCCAGTCTTGACTTTACCGAGTTTAGGAAGAAGCTCTGAACCACCTCTCTTATCATTTTACAGTTTAGGACCCTTATGAGTATTTTTTTTTAATAATGGCTAATGCAAATAGGAAGAGTCTATGCTGTAACACATTGAACAATAGGAAAGATGAAGAAAGAATCCAAGACCACAGTCACTGGGACATTTCAGGAGACCTAGTCTGACTCAGAGAGAGAGAGAGAGAGAGAGAGAGAGAGAAAGAGAGAGAGCGACACCCCCTCCACCCATGTAGGCAGAGAACTTCTGACAGGTATTTCCATCATAGGTGCCCTTATTCACAGGCTACTGGAAAGAGGATAAACTGCTGTGATCTTTCTGGAAGGGAATGTGGCAATGTTTCAAAATTCTTAAATATGTCTATATTTCTGACCCCATCAGCACAGTTCCAGGACTGTTCCAAAGAAATAACCAGAGATCACAATAAAGATTTATGAACACAGATGGCCATGGCACTATTTATAGTATCAAAAAATCAGAAACTAAAAATCCACAATTGGGGCAAGGTTAAGTGTTTAAGAGCATATTCGTATGATGGAATAGTACATAGGCATTATAAGGTTTTAGAAGAATTTTGAATGACACGGGAAAAAACTTATATAATATTAAAATGCAGAATATAACAACTACACGTATGCTACGCTAACCACTCCTCCCTCCTACCTGAAGTGGGAAATTCATAAGAAATCATAATGTGCCAAAATATTAACAAGAATATACTTTTGCTTTCATAATCTGATTTAAAGCTTCCTTTCTAAGGAAAAAGTGGGGACCAAAGGGGCCTAACTAAGAACAGAGCAGGAGGAAGTGTTTCTCGCCCTCCAGTGTGTCTGGTGCCACATGCCTCCCCACTACAGCTCATTTCTCTGCAGCTTAAGGACCACTTCGATGCTGCTGGCTCCCAAATGGCTACCTCTAGGTGAGCCCTCCTGACTGACCTCCAGACCTCTATGCCCACAGGCTTATTCCACATCTCGACCTGTTCTGTCTCCAGCTGGCCCCTCAAACTCAACAGAACCTCAGCGGAAGTCATCTGCTTTCTTCTCAGCTCTCCTATCCTAAGGTATTTCCTGGTCAGTCCGTGGTGCTGCATCAGTGCACATGCCTGAACCTGAAGCCCGACCCCCCGATTCAAATCTCCCCCCTCACCACCCGCCCCCTCCCTTCCGCATCTAATCAGGACAGTCAATTTGTCAAGGCTCGCGGCTCCTCCTTCCTCGCTCGGATCTGTGATTTTCTCTCTCCCCAGGGGCTCGATCTCGGGTTGGGCCCTTGTCATCTCTCTCTTGGAATATAAGCTTCCTCTACTTGCTTCTTTCAGTCTACTCTCCGTGCTACAGCCAGGAAGCTCCTTCTAGAACACAGTTCTGATCACGTCCCTTCTGTATCTGAAATCGTCCCGCGGCTCCCCGAGCCCGTTCCTGCGGACCTCACGGCCCGGCCCCTGCTCCCTCCTCCAGCTGCTCTCGGTTCGCATGCCACACCACACGACCTGGAGCAATCGGACGCTGCCCAAAGGCGCCGCCCCTCGCCCCTCGCCCCTTCCACGCCTGCACCAGCACTTTGCATGAAAGGCCCCACCCCTTGCATTCGGAGCCTGGCTAGCCCCTCAAGTCTTTTAAAGACCTTGGTGTACACACTGCCCCTGCTGGGAAGTCTTCCCTGATCCCGAGACCGGGCCCATCCTCTCCAAAGCAGTCTCACCACACTCTGCCACAGCTCTGTCACAGCACTTTACGTTTTCTGTGTGGTCTGCCGGCTCCTTCACTACGCTATAAACTTAAGGACGGGGACTGTTCATTTCCAGCACCTACCACATACTTGCTTTCTGTACCCACCCAATAAATGCTTTCTGAAGACATGCTGAAGGGAGGACTCTATGACTTAGAAAATAGAGACCAAGTCTACAAGCGTATCCAACCACCTGATCAATAGCTTACTCTTGTGCTCAAGTGATGACATAAATAATAAGATCAAGGAAGAGCCAGATAGGATGATTATGACCATCCTTCTTACCTTGCACCAACGATCACACTGTACAAAAATTAAACAGCAGAGAGCTGGAATGCTCCTTTCTTAAAAATAACTGTATTGTAGAGAAGGAACAGAAACACACTTAACTGTATTTTTAAATGCATGATCCAACAAAACACGTTGCTACATACAGCAGCAGGGGTCGGGGGGGGGCGGGGGGAGAAACGCCATACAGCTTTCTGTGAGTCAAGTTTTGCAGTGGCTGCCTTCCCACCTTCGCCTTCCTACCAGACAGCGGGCGGCGGAGCCAGCGTCTCTGCAGGTGGGCTCAGGAAGGCGGGGCGGATGGGATGAGATCTGACTGTGAAGAGGCTGCTGAGCTTGCAGAGGTGGGAAATTAAGAACCACTGTTCTTTTTGCTTCAGGCTAATTAAAGCTACCTGACTGTACATAGGGTAAGGGAACTGGTGCTAAACGGATTCATTCCTTTACTTCTAGCCTCCAACTGGACCTGCTAAGTATGATACTAATCAAAGGAATAATTTACTTAATTGCATGAAACTATCCCGAGAGGTAACTCAGCTCAAATGTTCTCTATTACCAGCCCAACTCCCCAGTGCAGTGGTGAACGGCTGCTAAAAGCTGACTGGGTAAGAGAGCTGGATTTCATTTAAGCAGGGGTCAGCATACAATGGACCACAGGTCAAATGCGGCCTACCACCTACTTTCTGTATGGCTCACGAGCTAGGAACGGTTTTTATATTTTTAAATGATTCACAAATAATCAGAGGAAGAATACTGTTTTGTGCCATGAAAATTATATGGAATTCAAATGTCAGTGTCCTTAAAGTTGTACCGGAACACAGCCACACTCATTTGTTGGCCCATCCCTGGCTGCTTTCACACTACAACAGCAGGGTTGAGTAGCTGAGACAGAGACCAGATGGCCTACAAAGCCTAAAATATTTGCTATCTGGCCCTTTGCAGAAAGTCTGTCGAGCCCTGACTTAAAAGGCTGGGCTAGGCCAAGGTCATCCATAATAGCATTCCACAGCAGCTTGGGTCCCAAGGTATCTAAAAATTGTTTCCACCAATAAGTTTACCTCTACGATCAAGTCCACTCAAAGAAACTGCCTGAGGTTTGGGCTTCAGAACTGTGCCAGGTGGGAATCACATAAGATGAAGCTGAGAATTTAGTAAAGGCTCCTTTAGTTTGATGGAAACATCAGATCTTCTTCGCTATAACTTTCTCTAAGTTCAGAAAGTCAGCGGTTCAGCAGGAGTCATTCACATCCCCTGACCACCTGCCGGGGACCCCAGAAGTGGCACAGTTCCCCGCAGTCATGCTTGTTTCTCCAGAAGCCCTCACACAGAGTGTGAGGCCTCTAAGCGCTATCACCTGACTGAGCAAGGTCGGGCTGGAGAGAAAGCGCCAGAAAGCTGTAGGTGTAGTTTCCTGAAAACAGTCAATATTCCCTAAGAGGTTTTTGTTTGGGGGCTCTATTTAGCACCCCACTCTCCTCCCTTGCTATCCTTTCTGAAGGCAACGGCCCAGGCACAGAACTCCAAAAGGAGCCGAGGCCTTGTCATCCTATCATGTCAGAGTCAGGCAGGGTCATCTCCACGCCTGGGTGGGAGCAGGCTACCGGGTGTGAACAGACAGAAGTGCCAGGGAGCTTGCGCACTCCCCTGAACCAGAGCAGGGGGTGGAGGCCTCTCACGGTTCCCCTTCCCCAAAGCTCAAGATTTGCATATCACCACAAGCCATTATGATTACTTTTACTATAAACACAACAAAGTCTGGGACTCCCTTTATGGGAGCCTCCTTTTAAGAAACAGGAGTGACGTGTTCTAAATCAATGAAGTAACACAAGCATCTGCGTTCAATTCTAGATTTAACATGGCAGCAGAAAACAAGGGCTAATATTCAACTCGTCCAACCAAAAAGCACGTAGAATGCACTCGGCACCGGCACTGACTTGCGGAGCAGCGAAGCGAAGGAGCGTCATTTCACTGAGCTATAGGACCTCTTAGAACTAGGTGCGCCCTCTAGGCAAAAAAGATGCTCGGAGTAGAGTCCAGCCAGCCTCGAAGGCAGTGCTTCGCAGTCTGTTTCACACCACAGTACACACAGAACTTGCTAATATCTGAGCATACGCTGGGTAAGCACGCAGGCCTGCAGGCAGGTGGTCCCAGGGGACTGGAGCCAGCTCAGGTGGCCCTGCGGCCTGAAGGTGCTCTATCTCAGACATGGGCCAGGCAGCTCTGGCCTAAGCTGTTGCCTGCAATCACCCAGTGATCGAGCTGCTCTGTGTTTCTGCGGTTACTGTGACCTCCAAACCAGTCTGTCCTCGACCTGACAAACAGGCCCCACGCTGGTGTCCTCCACCTCGCTTATTCTGGAGATCATCACAGTAAACTGATTTCTTGGAAAGGCAAAACTGCTGGCGTAGCAGGTTTATTCTGCGTTCAAGGGCGTACAGCGCGACCCAGATGTCGTCCCCTCTCACGGAGGCCTCTCAGAGACCCTCTCTAATTGAGGCTGGCGTAGGAGGACTTATTTTTTTTAGGACCGCCACCAAAGATGCAGACACAGTGAACTGGGGCAAACAAAGCATCAGAGAGCAACTCCAAACAGCAGGCTATGCCAAAAGCACTGAGGAGAAATGGATTTTCGTGAGGGCGAATGCACGCAGCAGGCACAGGAGAACAAACGCGGGGACTGCTGAATGGGGCCATTTAGCTGATTTATAAAGGATCTTGCCAGTGTCCCTTGCTACAGGAGATTGATGTGCTCCTTCTTCTAAAGCTGTGGTCCACACACTTGTTTTCTGGGGAAACAAGGACTCGGCTCCAAGGACGCAATTCCATTATCTTCAAACCTTAATTAACTGGAACCTAATCAGGACTCGAAGGGTTTTTTTTCTCACTTTGAAGGAAGACTCTTCTCTCTCAAGTCAGCATGGTGTAAATGGAGGAAAAGCGAACAAAGAGTGGGCTATCTGGATTTCTTGCATATAAGCAACTCATCTAACCTTTGGGGACTTCAGCTTCTAATCTATAAATTGAGAGGGCTGATGAAATACAGGTATCTAAAGTTATTTTCATTGGGATTGACGTATACACACTACTATATATTATAAAATAGATAACGAATAAGGACCTACTGTAGCACACAGGGAACTCTACTCAATACTCTGTAATGGCCTCTATGGGAAAAGAATCTAAGAGTGGATATATGCATATGTATAACTGATTCACTTTGCTGTACAGCAGGAAGAAAACACTGTAAATCAACTACACTCCAATAAAAATTAATTGAAAAGTTATCTTCAGCAATAAAATTCTGACTCTAAGACACGCCAACAGATCAGTATCAATCTGAAACTGTGATCATTCTTCTACCCTGACTACCACACCCCTCCTAATGCGAGCTGAGACTGCTGATGGTCTTTTACAGTGTTTAGCCTATTTAACATCTTTAATTCAATCCCATTTTATAACAACCTGATGGGGAAAGGTTTCTAAAATGGTGTAACAGAACCCTCTCAGTTGATGTGCCTGAAGCAGTGGTGGGTTAGTTCTTCCAGAAGCTGGAGGGGAATCATCCAGAAGAGATACACACAGAACTAAACATTCGTTTTACTTAATTTATATAAATCTACATTCATTCACTTTTAGAAAAAACGTAAAGCTTTTTGAAAAGGTATGCTAATTGGATTTCTACATACTTTTTTCTGATCAACTACTCATGAATCACCATGTATAATTTATAGTGTTTGTTTCGTTAAAAGAGAGTGAGAGCTTAGACATCTGCAAAGCAATCTCAGTACAGGATCCCTCCTGAATTTTATGATCTTTTCCCCCACTCTTCTACAGCCAAACAGCAGAACTTTGGGAGATTCTTCTTCATCAAGGGTTTCCAAACACTTTAACTTAGTTTTCACAGAAACACCGGCTTTTAAAAATGTTCTTACTTGATCAGTTTACCTAATATTCAGTTAAACTGCGTAATTATAACAACATGTACAACTGGCGTAGCCAGGATGGGAATAAAGAGGGCTGACCCTTGATGCACACAGCTCCTCTGGTGGAAGGGAGCACACCCAGCGCGTGCAGCACGCCGTGGGCACTGGTCACTGTGTCGGGCAGGAGGGGCGGCCAGGTGAGGGGTCCGGGGACGCAGGCGGAGAGGCTTGTGTAGGGCCTGGGAAGAAGGGCAGGGCTGGAGAAACTAATTTTAGTGTCCTCAGCATCTAACTGGTAATTAAAATCATAAGAACACAGGAATTCATCCGGGGAGGGAGTGTGGACAGAGAAAAAGGGGGTGGGGTAGACGCCAGGGAATGCCAACCGTAAAGGGCTGAGCAGAGGAAGAGGCTCCTGCAAAGGGACCGGCAGGACGAGACAAGAGATGTATGAAGAGAAGCAGAGAACCAGGAGGTGAGCTTCAAAGGGCCAAATGCAGGACAGAAGTCCAGGAAGCAAACACTGAGAAGCACCCTTGGATTTACAGCCAGGCAGCCGCTGGTAAGTGAGAATGAGGTTCACACCCCAAAGAACGATCTCACGAAAGGAAGGAGAGGAGCTCCTCCATCCTCTTCCATGCCCGTGACGCCTCCTCCACCGGCTCTGCCATCTCCTTCAGCAGCCACTCTGCCTACCGCCTCCCAAGTGGCATTCTCGCGCAGGCAGGTCTGCTCAGGCTACCTGAGCCCAGGCAGGGGAAGGAGGGGCATGAGGGGTCCAGAAGATGCCTTGACTCCCCCAGGCACAGGCAGAACGGATGATCCATTTGTCCCAAGAGCCGCTAACTTATTCGTAGGCCCAGGGCGGCACCTGTTTGCCATGCCTTCTGAGAAGCGTTTGTGTAAGTTTATCACAAAAAGTAGGATGCCATGAAATCTTCAATTAGAATGTTTTGAAACAAGGCTTTTGAGATCTCTCCAAGCTGAAAGGCTCAGAGAAAGAAGTCTCTGCGAGGCTGCGCTCTGCCAATCCCGCGGCCCAACTCATTTTCCAAACTCCCAGAGACCTCCCACGGCGTACGGAGACCGGGGAGGAGAGCGCGTTCACTGGGGCTTGGGGAAGAAATATAAATGAGAAGAAAAAGGCTGCGCGATGTGGAAGAAAGGCTCTACTCTGTAACGTACTGGCAAGTAACGAGGAAGGAACCGCTGGATCTTAAAGAGTTACCGGCTCTCAGGCGTGGAAGCCGACCAGGTTCGAGTGGCAGCTGTCTGAGTCCCAGAGGGCTGTCAGCGTGCCTGTGACACTCAAGAGCAATCGATACTGTTCCGGGCCGTCGCTTTCTTCAACAGCCAACGTTCTACAGTCGCCTCAGTCCTCTGCCTTTTCAGATATTAATCCAGATATTTGTAAACATATAAAACTTTTTGGAAGACAAGGGATAAGAAGAAACACTTTTGTTTTAAAGCCTAACAATCAGATATTGGTCAACTGCTTTCTACGCTTCCGTGTTTCCTGTTCCCAGCTCCCGTCAGAGGGATGTGAGATGGAAACTGGGTGAGGATCAAGTACTGGATCCAGCCTCACCAGGAAGACCAGACGGGAGTTTGGGTCATGGCGCCACCCAGATGGACACCACCCTTTCACCTTGGCTCGTGTCATTAGGCCCTGGGTGCCTGTGGAGTTGGGAGGGCAGGTGGGGGGTGGTTCCTGCCTGCCTCAGGGGACACTATTTCAGCGCAGTGATTGAGGAAAGGAGGAGGGGGGAGCCCAGGACTGCCACGCGAAGCCTCACACACACTGGGTTCTGGCCGAAGTCAAATCTGCCGGCCGTTGACAAAAAAGAAGCGACTGACCTGATCCAAACGAAGAGCGCCGTCCGCAAACCGCTGTTGACGTAATTCCTTTGCAATACCGTGGAGGTTCAGAACAGCCTGCCGCACTTCCTCACTGGTGTGCTCCGGGGAGACGGGGGGCAGCTCCTTCTCGGGGATCTTCCTAGTTGGGCCTTCAATCATGCTCTGTGCATGTTCATAGCTCAGTTTGGTGCAGGAGCGGATGATGGTCTGGCCAAACCATTCACTGAGGATCTGCAGAGACGGACAGATTGTGAGGGAGAATGTTTTTCGGCTTTTTCTTTCACGCCACCATTCATTCGCACAGATTCTACGGTTTCACCGAGCGCCGGCTCTGTGCTCAGAGTGCCGTGTGGTTCTGGCGGGGTACAAAGAGCAGTCCGATGGGGAGCTACTGCCCTTAGGGAGCTCCGGGCACGGACCGTGCAGGCAGTGGAAGTCGACGAGCGGCCTCTAAGCACACGGGAGGCACGGGCGAGGCCGGGCAGGGGGCTTGAGGCGAAGGGCCTGCTGGAGGCTTTCTCGTGAGTTGGGAGAGTGGCCATCAATGCCAGACTGGAAGAGAGAAGAAGGGATGGACACCGAAGATGTGACAGGTGGGGAATCTTACTGGACCTGATGGGGGCTGAAGGAGAAGGTGCGGCCACGGACAGAAACAGAGAACACAGGTGCAAAGCGGGGCGGAGGCAGAGACAAAACCAATTCCAGTTTGCTCTATTTGGAGCATTTATACTGTAGAGACAAAGGTCCAGAACAGGGTTTCTCAGCCCTGGCACTATTGCGCTCATTCTCTCTTGGGCTCTGTAAAACACTCAGTGGCATCCTTGGACTCTACCCACTAAATGCCGGTAGCACCTCCCCCAAACCCCGAGACGAAAACCAAAAATGTCTCCAGACATTGCTAAATGTTCCCTGCGGGAAACGCAGCCCAGCTTGAGAGCCTTTCAGCAGTGGTGCTTGCTGAGTGGTGGGATTAAAGATGTTTAATCCTTTCAATGTGTCTGTATTCTCTATAATGAACATTTATTACTTTTAAAACAAAAATAAAACATTCAAATATTTTGGGGACTCCTGGGTCTGAGGTGCAGGGAGGAGATCCAGAGGGCGATCTGCAGCAGGCAGTCGGGGCCTGGGGCAATGACTGGGCTGAGGGTGGGAGGTGGCATCATCGACCAGAGGGCCCAAGAAGGGAGGAGGGTAAGTAGGAGAGTCGAGGCTGCATTCTCTACGCCCTCCTCCATTTTGGGGAGCCAAAAGAGAAGCTGGAGAATGGAAACAAACAAAAAACAAGGGAGTTCAAAGAGACAGGAGAAAGATCAGGAGCGTCCAATATTAGGAAAAGCAGGAGAAAGGGCCTCAGAGAAGGGGTACTCAAAAGCTACAGCAGACACTCACGGCACTTCTGACGAGAGAGGCACCGCTTACACGCTTTCCGCGTGGCAACTATTTAACTCACACAGCAACCCTAGGAGGTAGGTGTTTTATTACCCTCATTCTGCAAACGAGGAAAGCAAGGCAGAGACACATTAAATAAGCTGCCCAAGGTCATAGCACTAGAGAACGGCAAAGCCAGGAACTGAATGCAGGCAGGCCCGCCCCAGAGTCTGAGCACTCAACCACTAGTGTATGTCAAATGCCACTTGGATGTCAAGGAAGATGAAAACAAAGAAAAGGTCTTTGCATTTAGCATGTGGTTACTGGTGGTCTTTAGGAAGGCTAGTTTAGGGGGAAAAGAATGGGGCGGGGCGGGGGACAGGGTCAAATTGCAAAGATCTCAGGCATGTGCTGGGAATGGATTGCAGGGATGCTGCCACAGTGCCTCTTCTCGCCCTCAGGGCAACCAGAGCCCTGCCTTCCCTCAGCCTGGCACACACACGCCACGTGCCACTCAAACAGCAACATCTTCTGCGTTGTGTTATGATGGGAAAAAGTTTGGGAAGCTCTGGGTTAGGGACGGGTGAGGGACTTCCCTGGTGGCACGGTGGTTGGGAATCTGCCTGCCGATGCAGGGGACACGGGTTCGAGCCCTGGTCCGGGAAGATCCCACAGGCCGCGGAGCAACTAAGCTCGTGCGCCATGACTACTGAGCCTGCGCGCCACAGCTACCGAAGCCAGTGTGCCTAGAGCCCGTGCTCCGCGGCAAGAGAAGCCACTGCGATGAGAAGCCTGAGCGCCGCAACGAAGAGTAGCCCCCGCTCGCCGCAACTAGGGACAAGCCCACAGATAAATAAAAGATGACTCCAGAAAAAACTAGTCCCCTCCCGCAAAACAGAAACAACTCTAAACTTCTGAAAATAGGGTAATGATTGGGTAAGCTGCGGTAGCGACTCAGTGGAATGTTGTACAATTACTAAAGTTGTTACAAAGACTGTGTAAGAACATGGGAAAAGTTTATGCTGTAGTATTAAATGGAAGTTAAAAAAGATGGAAACCCAACACAGCCAATAAATAAATAAATAAATAAATAAATAAATGTATTGGGGGGGAAAAAAAAAAAAAGATAGGTGGATGTCCAGCAGCAGAGGCAACGCGGTGAGTGTGGGTGACCGCTTCCAGAAGGATGTAGGACGGGATGTTGCTGAGCAGGCAGGACAGAGGACTGTGCCGTGTTTGCAGGCAGGGGAAGAAGCCAGTACAAAAGGAGGACTGAGGATGCGAGACAGCAAAGGGAGTAGTGCCAAGTCGTGCCCAGGTGACCCATCCAGGAGAGGGGAAAAGCGGCCAGGAGAGGGCAGGAAGAAAAGGGGAGGTGAGGGGGAGGAGATCTCGAGGGGAAGAAGAGGGAAGGTGAGGGCACTCACAGCGGATGGCCCCGATCTCTGGAAAAGTGTAGGACAACGAGTGAAGGGGGCTGGGTGGGGTTCCAGGGCATGAAGACAGCGGAGGAGGTCAGAGATAAATGCTGTGGGAAATGTGATCCATGAGCAGGGAAAAGCCAGATGTGCTGAGGGGCAGGGGGGCTTGGGAGAAGGGAGGGAACTCCAATCGGCCTCAGAAACTTTCTCCCTGGGCTTGCAAACACCCTTTTCATCAACTAAACCACTGCGGCCACAACTTCAGAGACAAGACTTCCCGAAAAAGACCATCTGAAGGGTCCATAGGTGTTTCCAGTGGGGAACGGGAGAGCCCAGCCCACAGCTGTCCACACCACAAAACCTCTAGGGGACACAGCTCCTACCCTGGATGGCTAGAGAGACCCCTCGGATACCCTCTCCTTCCACTGAAGGAAGAACCAGTACTCTTGAAATGGCAGCCATGAAGCACAGGAAGAGAATGGTAGCAACCACTCACATTTTTCTTTAGTTCAGTGCAAAGAGCCTTATTATGAAGAGTCTTGAATCCGTAATATCAGACTTTCTTTCTTTAAAACAACCCCCTCAAACTACACTTTCTGGATTATTCCAAGAACTACTCCCATCTCAAAATACAAGCAATTCAAATACTGTGCTCACGACTCTTCTGCTGTGGCAAGCGGGTCCCGAACTTGGCTCTCAGGAGGTGTCTGTGTGTGCTGAATGCAAGAGGAATTGGAGAGGCAACTCTAGGGACTGCGCAACAGTCCTTGGGGAAGTGGTGCGTGCAGGTCTCCAGAGGAGCCCCTTCCAAGGTCAGCCCGCGCTTGTCCTTCCATCCCATCCACATTTCCTGAAAACTGCCCACTAATGGAGCTGCTCCAACCTCCGCTAGGATGACGGGGCCATGACCTATTCATTCCCGTGGTCGCCAAGTTTTCCCCCTGGAGATTCAGCTTGTCTCCTTTTCTCCATTTCGTTCCAGTCCCAGTCAGTCCATCCTCCTCCTTCTGTGTGTCCACATCTTTAGCTTGGCAAAATGTTCCTTTCTGTTCGATTCCACTCCTTTTTCACCCCCCACCCCTCAGGCATCCGGCTCATAGGATATCCGGCCTCTTGGGGTCTGTGTCCCCTTTTCCGAGAAGACACAGGTAAGCCCTGCACACTCACACAGGGTAGCCACCGCACACAGGGCAGGGAGACTCGGACCCCCCTGACTGGGCATCCATTTTCATGCAAACTGGTGGGTCAAGAACTGCTTTAGAAAGCTAGTGAAAGACCCAGGCCCTCTCCCCTGAAGTATCTACAAACAACATTGTGCAGTAAGTTCCAGGAGGTTCCCAGACAGCCTGGCGCCCTGAAGGCCGTGGATCCGGGCTCTAAACAGAGCTGTGTTGCTCCCTCTGAACCCTCATTTATAGGGCTGAGCGCTGACCAGGGGCCACTCTTCATCCTGAGGAGTTCTTAAAATGTATTAACTGTAACTTGACAAAATCAGAAGTCTCGCATTCCTCATCAAAACTTACTAGCAATCCAAAATGGCTGCCCTATCTCAGTCAGTTGGAGCTACTTTTTTTTTCCTAACGGGCACCTCTGCTCCTTCAGCTTGTTTCCTTATCAGTCAGTGACAGCACCCACGAACACCAGCAAATCTGAAGCTCCGCGCTGATGAGAAGCTTCCCACAGCTCTTTCACCTTACTTGAGCCTCCCCTCCCTTAATGCCTGCATTCCAGAAAATCTGTACCTTCTTCTACTTTTTTTTTTTTTAATTAATTAATTTATTTTTGGCAGTGTTGGGTCTTTGTTGCTGCGCGCGGGCTTTCTCTAGTCGAGGCGAGCGGGGTCCACTCTTCGTTGCCGTGCGCAGGCCTCTCATTGTGGTGGCCTCTCTCGCTGCAGAGCACGGGCTCTAGGGCGCGCAGGCTTCAGTAGTTGTGGCAGGCGGGCTCAGTAGTTGTGGCTCGCGGGCCCTAGAGCGCAGGCTCAGTAGTTGTGGCGCACAGGCCCAGCTGCTCCACAGCATGTGGGATCCTCCCAGACCAGGACTCGAACCCGTGTCCCCTGCACTGGCAGGCGGACTCCCAACCACTGCGCCACCAGGGAGGCCCTGTACCTTCTTTTTGAACATACAAAGGGCTGTAGTGGAAGCTCTGAAGCGCCAGCAAGAACTCCCTGGCCCAGTGACGGTTGGGCAGCAGAACCTATCCTGCTTCAAAACAATCCAGTGATTCTGGGAATCATACCTGACACACGGACTAAAAAAAATTCTTAGGCCAAGAAACCA
The DNA here is from genome assembly GCF_002837175.3 of Physeter macrocephalus. Classification (NCBI taxonomy): domain Eukaryota; kingdom Metazoa; phylum Chordata; class Mammalia; order Artiodactyla; family Physeteridae; genus Physeter; species Physeter macrocephalus. Next base: position 131,831,344 of record NC_041215.1, on the reverse strand, counting down.
CACTGTGGGGAGGCAGCAAGGATGCCCATCGCAGCCTTACCCAGAGAAGGGCAACAGGAAAGCAGAGACCCAAACGGGGCCAGGCGGGGGGGTGTTGGTTTCCAGGGGCAGCGTGCCTTACAGTACAGGAGGAAGGCCTCTCTGGATGGAACACCTCATTAATTTCCAATTTGGAAACTGGATTCACATCAACGCCCCGTTCGTAACCAGGGCCAGTGGCAGAAGACAAAAGGACAAAGAGTTTTTCATGGAAAAAGTAAAAGAGCCACGAGGAGCTTCATAAACAGAACCCTTCCAAGAAGAATCATGTCCTTCCTCTTCCCTTCGTTTAATCACAGGATTTGGGTCACTGCCCTTCTGCAGGCGGCAAGTTTCCTGCAGATACTCTAGGACGCTCTTATGTGGAACGTCAGATTAAATATGTTGCCAATACCGACGGAAGGCATCAGGCTGGAAAAAAACCTGGTTAGAAGCGAGCAAATACTGTCTACCTAAAGACCTACTTTCCGGTACCAGGTAGGACAGGAAGTGGCTCAACACTGCAAAGCACCTGGCCCTGCTCGGTGGCAGAGCTCTCATACCTACGACCCTTTAAAATCTCTCCAACACATCTGGGAGGAGTGCATTATTCAGCCCATTTTACATTGAGAGAAAAGGTCGGGGATTTGTGAAAAGTCACGCAAACTCCTAAGTGACAGCCAGGATCAGCTCAGACTCAAAACCTAGTGTTATTTTTATTATATCTCAGCCGAAGGTTACGAAATAGATAGTGAAGTAAACAAAATAATATCAACTTTCTATATTTTATAGATACAAAGTTGTGAGAAAACCATATCCTTTGAAAACAGTTAATTTCCATTCAAATGTATTTAAAAATTTATCTTCTAAAAAACATGTCAGTGTCTCATTAAGAAATATTTGGTTCGAAAAACTGCTAATCGGGTTAATTTGTAATTTTAAGTAATTAGATGCAAAATCACTTCTGTAACAGCTCTGGGCTTCTGTACGTAAAATATTTGGTTCAAAAAAACATATGAGGGGCTTCCCTGGTGGCGCAGTGGTTGAGAGTCCGCCTGCCGATGCAGGGGACACGGGTTCGTGCCCCGGTTCGGGAGGATCCCACATGCCGCGGAGGGGCTGGGCACGTGAGCCATGGCCGCTGAGCCTGCGCTCTGCAACGGGAGAGGCCACGGTAGTGAGAGGCCAGTGTACCGCAAAAAAAAAAAAAAAAAAAAAAAAAAAAAAATTCCAGTTGACTGGTTAAATTAACTTTATAAAGTTATGCTTTACATAAACAGACATAGAAAACAAACTTGTGGTTACCAAAGGGGAAAGGGGGGAGGGATAAATAAGGAGTTTGGGATTAGCAGATACACACTACTATACACAAAATAGATAAATAACAAGTCCTACTGTATAGCACAGGGACTATCTTCAGTATCTTATAATGACCTATGATGAAAAAGAATATATATTGTTTTTCAGCTCTACACACACACACACACACACACACACACATACATATATATACAGCTGAACCACTTTGCTGTACACCAGAAACTAACACAACATTGTAAGTCAACTATAATTCAATAAAAACACACACACAAACAAACCAATGGAAAACGTAATAGGGAAACATCTTCCTGCCTGGAACAAAACCAGGCTGTTGAGGTGGCCAGGGCCGGGGCGCACGGATTTCTGCTGCTTCTTAGCTGTGGACACGAGGCAACCACCCCAGGGTGGGGAGGCCCAGTGGTGAAAAAAGGCAAAGGTACCAAGAGGAACGTGTTCGAAAAGAAACTGGGCAGAAAGAGGCGGGGCTCGGAGACAGCTCAGAGAGGCTGACGGCAACATGCCTGTGATGGGAAGGTGCTGGTGCCGTCATGCAGGGAGCAGGTTCAGAGGCGGTGAGGGGCGAGCAGGGGTCTCCTCTGCTGGGCCTGCTCCTTGCACTAGGCCTGTGGTGAAAGAGTGAAGTACAGGTCACTTCTTAAAGAAGAACAGGGAAAGACCGCGGTGGGATCAAAGAGTGAGTAACAAGACGGAAGCACTGTCAGCAATACACTTCATGTGGACCTCGCTGTGCCCTCTCCTACTGTGGCCGGACTGGGCCTGTTACCCGAAAACCGGGTTCGCCTCTTGGTGGGTGTCAAGCCAAGAGACACAACCAAGCCGAAGAGCGGGGGAAGGAAGGATTTATTACTTGCAGCAAGTAAGGAGAATACTGGAGATCTTTCCCAAAGAAATATTGCTGGCTTTTCATCTGTGTTTTCCAGATACAAGGAAACCTTTCCCCTTAAGCTAAGTATAACCTACAACAACTTGGTAAATTATACCTTTGTGGGTAGGATTGAGACATTTTTCTTTGCTCTCTACCTGATTCCTCTAAAAACGGAAAACTCTTAGATTCCCAGCAGCCTTATCGAGGACTCTTAACTAGCTTAACTAGCTCATGCGCAACGAAACGAAAGGAAATTCTCTAGCGAAACTGTCAGAGTATAACTACTTATGACAAACACCACTCTGAAGTTTCTATGATGAAAAAAGCGGTCCTACAGAACTGCACGGCCCTTGATATTTTAACAGCTGCTCAAGGAGGAACTTATGCTATAAGACACGCTGAATGCTGGTTTTTATACCTGATGAGTCTTCTAATGTGACTCACCTCATGACGCATATGAAAAAAAATTAAATCTCTTCTCTGAATGATCCTCTTCCCAGTTTAGGGAAAATGGTTTGGTTCAGGGGGCTCTTGGATCAAGTCTCTGCTAATGTTGCAAAACTGCTGTTAACTGTCTCTCCTGCTGTGCCTCTCCCGCACCTGCTAGAATAATGGTCTGCAAGCGAGAGGTGCAGACACTACTCCGGCGGACCCCAAAACTTCTCTACCTCCAGCAGCAGGAGAGTTTCACTCCTCTAACTAGGGAGACTACAACGCCCACTCTCAGCCCTCTACCCCTCAAGAAAGGAGAGTGAAATATCTCAAGGGGGGGACTGTGTAAGCAGATAGGATAGGGGGTCCCCGGAGTAAGAGAACCAGACGTAACTTTCTTAAATAAGAGAAACCATCTAAGACCTCAGCCATTTTGTGATCTGAGCCTGGTCACAACGCTTGCCCTTGCAGAAGAATAGGTCTCAGTCGCTGAATTTAAAGGAATGAAAGAAGGTAAAAACAAACCGCTGTTACCAGGCCAGGGAGCTAACTTAACCATATCGGAGATAATATGTCAGTTATAAAGACTCCTAGTCCTGTTTCAACGGTAAAGATTAGCCTCAAGCACATTTCTGAGCTGCTCTGCAAAATTCAAACCCCTTCGGGAGGATCCCACATGCCGCGGAGGGGCTGGGCACGTGAGCCATGGCCGCTGAGCCTGCGCTCTGCAACGGGAGAGGCCACGGTAGTGAGAGGCCAGTGTACCGCAAAAAAAAAAAAAAAAAAAAAAAAAAAATGAGGAAAATGAACTTATTTACAAAACAGAAACAGACTCACAGACATAGAAAACAAACTTGTGGTTACCAAAGGGGAAAGGGGGGAGGGATAAATAAGGAGTTTGGGATTAGCAGATACACACTACTATACACAAAATAGATAAATAACAAGTCCTACTGTATAGCACAGGGACTATCTTCAGTATCTTATAATGACCTATAATGAAAAAGAATATATATTGTTTTTCAGCTATACACACACACACACACACACACACACACACATACATATATATACAGCTGAACCACTTTGCTGTACACCAGAAACTAACACAACATTGTAAGTCAACTATAATTCAATAAAAACACACACACAAACAAACCAATGGAAAACGTAATAGGGAAACATCTTCCTGCCTGGAACAAAACCAGGCTGTTGAGGTGGCCAGGGCCGGGGCGCACGGATTTCTGCTGCTTCTTAGCTGTGGACACGAGGCAACCACCCCAGGGTGGGGAGGCCCAGTGGTGAAAAAAGGCAAAGGTACCAAGAGGAACGTGTTCGAAAAGAAACTGGGCAGAAAGAGGCGGGGCTCGGAGACAGCTCAGAGAGGCTGACGGCAACATGCCTGTGATGGGAAGGTGCTGGTGCCGTCATGCAGGGAGCAGGTTCAGAGGCGGTGAGGGGCGAGCAGGGGTCTCCTCTGCTGGGCCTGCTCCTTGCACTAGGCCTGTGGTGAAAGAGTGAAGTACAGGTCACTTCTTAAAGAAGAACAGGGAAAGACCGCGGTGGGATCAAAGAGTGAGTAACAAGACGGAAGCACTGTCAGCAATACACTTCATGTGGACCTCGCTGTGCCCTCTCCTACTGTGGCCGGACTGGGCCTGTTACCCGAAAACCGGGTTCGCCTCTTGGTGGGTGTCAAGCCAAGAGACACAACCAAGCCGAAGAGCGGGGGAAGGAAGGATTTATTACTTGCAGCAAGTAAGGAGAATACTGGAGATCTTTCCCAAAGAAATATTGCTGGCTTTTCATCTGTGTTTTCCAGATACAAGGAAACCTTTCCCCTTAAGCTAAGTATAACCTACAACAACTTGGTAAATTATACCTTTGTGGGTAGGATTGAGACATTTTTCTTTGCTCTCTACCTGATTCCTCTAAAAACGGAAAACTCTTAGATTCCCAGCAGCCTTATCGAGGACTCTTAACTAGCTTAACTAGCTCATGCGCAACGAAACGAAAGGAAATTCTCTAGCGAAACTGTCAGAGTATAACTACTTATGACAAACACCACTCTGAAGTTTCTATGATGAAAAAAGCGGTCCTACAGAACTGCACGGCCCTTGATATTTTAACAGCTGCTCAAGGAGGAACTTATGCTATAAGACACGCTGAATGCTGGTTTTTATACCTGATGAGTCTTCTAATGTGACTCACCTCATGACGCATATGAAAAAAAATTAAATCTCTTCTCTGAATGATCCTCTTCCCAGTTTAGGGAAAATGGTTTGGTTCAGGGGGCTCTTGGATCAAGTCTCTGCTAATGTTGCAAAACTGCTGTTAACTGTCTCTCCTGCTGTGCCTCTCCCGCACCTGCTAGAATAATGGTCTGCAAGCGAGAGGTGCAGACACTACTCCGGCGGACCCCAAAACTTCTCTACCTCCAGCAGCAGGAGAGTTTCACTCCTCTAACTAGGGAGACTACAACGCCCACTCTCAGCCCTCTACCCCTCAAGAAAGGAGAGTGAAATATCTCAAGGGGGGGACTGTGTAAGCAGATAGGATAGGGGGTCCCCGGAGTAAGAGAACCAGACGTAACTTTCTTAAATAAGAGAAACCATCTAAGACCTCAGCCATTTTGTGATCTGAGCCTGGTCACAACGCTTGCCCTTGCAGAAGAATAGGTCTCAGTCGCTGAATTTAAAGGAATGAAAGAAGGTAAAAACAAACCGCTGTTACCAGGCCAGGGAGCTAACTTAACCATATCGGAGATAATATGTCAGTTATAAAGACTCCTAGTCCTGTTTCAACGGTAAAGATTAGCCTCAAGCACATTTCTGAGCTGCTCTGCAAAATTCAAACCCCCCTTGAGTGATCATCTATCAGATTAACTGGAACCTACGAATGATGATGTTGACCTTTTCTGATCCTCGTGACTTCAATCAACTACAACCTGGACTCCGTCAACCTCTGCCCCAATTCTATGCGGAACCCTCCACCCTCCTTTGCTGAAGCCTCTTCAGGAGTACGCACGCATCCTTAGCTTAAAACTTCCCCAATTTTGCTCCTCGGCGAGACCCTGCTTTGGGAAGGATCCTCGGTGTTCTCCTTACTTGCTGCCAGTAAGAAATCCTTCCTTCTCTCGCTCTTTGGCTTGGCTGTGTCTTTTGGCTCGACACCCACCAACAGGCGAACCCAGTTTTCAGGTAACAGGCCGACTAGTGACCGATGCCAAGGGAAGCTGAGGAGGAGGCATGGGCGGCAGAGGGCCATGTGTTTGCCAGTTGTAGTTACAAGGCAGTTTATTTATGTGCTAGAATTTTCTGGAGGATTTATCTGTATAGAGTCAACTGTGTTCTCTTCTACTGTTTCAGGTGACTTGCCACCAGCCTAGTCTGTTGTCCCTCAGACTATAAGCAGGCCCATTCCTACAGTCAGAGAGGAGGAAATTTTCGTCTACCCTTCTAGGTTCTTCTGGCTGGTCCAAGAATTACACTGTCATGAGACAGATTAATAGGAGAAAATCAAACAAAAGTTTAATAACATGGTATACATGGAAGAGACTCAAGAAAGCTGAGTAACCCACTAAAATGGCTGAAACCTCACCTTAAATACCATCTTCAACTAAAGACAAAAGAGGATGTTGGGGGTACTTTAGGATTTAGAAGCAGAGGAAGGAAATTCACATGAAGATGGAAAAGCAAATGTTTGGTAAACAAATGTTTGCTGGGCCTGGCAGAGACAATGGGACACAGAGGAGAATTTTAACAAAACAGATTTTGTGAGGTTCCTCCCTGTCTACCACACCAAGTTCATCCTATAGTTAGTTATCTATGGTGACAACTCCTTCCCTTCGGGAAACAGGTCCTCTACCTACGCTCTTTAGACAGGGTAAAGTGAAAGTTTCTTCCTGAGTCTTTTGGGTCTTGATTGTTTTCAGCTCAAAATAATCCGCATGTCAAAGAGACATCTTGGGGTGGCAAATTTGCTCCCCTACACCATCTTGCCCTGGAGGTAGCTGTCTACGCTTCTAAGCCCGACAGGAAGGAAACAAGGAGACTTCCTCAAGTGTCTGCCTTGCAAACCGAGGACATGGCAGAAAAGCCTGAAGGCCGGGAAGTGGTTAGGAGACAAGAATTTCCATTCTTGTGACAGAGGATGAGGGTCCACGCCTGAGCAGTCTTTGAACAGTGTTCCCTTTACTGCAGACAGTTGCGAGGGGGTGGGGAGGGGCGGGAGGAAGCTTTAAAGGTGGTGGACTGGCTAGGAGGCCTAAGGGCTGTGGGAAGGAAGCTGGAGGTGGAGGAGAGGGAGGAAAGGGAGGAAAGCGTAGGAGAGCAATGGAGGAAGCTTCTCAGGATTGCGTTCAGACTGACCCAGGAAACACAAAATCGCAGACTTCTAAAGCCTGTGAGGTTAATTCAGCTCCAGCCTTCAAAAAGACCAACCTAAGCCATCTCTCAAAAAGAGGTCCATCCTTCTTTTAAAGACATGCAGCACAGCGACGTGTTATGTTGTTTATTAACCTCAGAGCCCAGGTCCTTACAGCTAAATCAAATCTACGATTAGTAACATCAAAATGCAGGAGAAAAGGTGATTTAAAATAATTTTTAGCTCTTTGCATGACAGTCTTAAAAATGATAAATGTCTTGTTTTGTTTTGTATTTCTTGAAAATATTCTTACTTTAATCTCAAGGATTCACAGCAAAATCTGTGCTCAGGATTTAGTCTGCTGTTACCTTGAAGTGACCTTACATAAGCCTCTAATTGCCCGGTACCTTCACTAGCAAACCAGGACACAAAGTACACAGGGGAGTTCTTCCAAAGGCTCCTCTGGTCCCAGGCTGTCCCTACAGGCTTGAAATAAAACAACTCTGCCTCGCTAAGGACTAAAGATGAATATTCTGGGAACTTTTCTATTATTTTCAGAGTCAGCCTTTGAAGCTATTGTCTCTCACCGGGAGCTGCTCGGGCAAGATTTCCGCCGCAATGTAAGAGGGTGAAACACAAAGCCCAGCACTGTGTTTCTTTACCATGAGCTGCAGCCCCCAGTCACACGTCCTACACATGCGCCTCGGCTCTGTGGGCTTGCTGCAGACACCAAGATGACCAGGGAGGAGCACACCGTTTGATTTTTCAAGTTTCATAGCATTTCCATAGGTGGCGGCCTGGTGTGGCACAGCAGGGTGAGCTGGGAAGGCAGAGGGGGAGACACTCTGTGGACGGCCCATCACGCAGAAGCAGGCAGCGTGCCTTTCCTGGCGGGAGCTGTGCGAGGCCTTCCTCGATCCCAGGATATAGCTCGGGGGTGCTGAGATGCCTGCTGCGATAAAAACGCCTTACCAAGGGAATACCATGCTAATACAGCAGGCTGAACAAACAGAACTGTGAAAACGGGTGTGCGATTCATTATATGAAGTCATTTTTGAGCATTTTGGGGGTACATGACACTGTGCTGTGGGGGAGGGGAGGGAGGAGATTGAAAAAATTAAGAATGCGGGCTTCCCCGGTGGTGCAGTGGTTAAGAACCTGCCTGCCAATGCAGGGGACACGGGTCCGGGAAGATCCCACACGCCGCGGAGCAACTAAGCCCGTGCGCCACAACTACTAAGCCTTCCCCCCAAAACCCCGCGAGCCACAACTACTGAACCCACGTGCCACAACTACCAAAGCCTGCGTGCTCTAGGGCCCACGTGCCACAACTACTGAGACTGTGTGCCGCAACTCCTGAAGCCCGTGCGCCGCAACGAGAAGCCACCGCAATGAGAAGCCCGTGCACCGCAAAGAGTGGCCCCTGCTCGCCGCAACTAGAGGAAGCCCGCGCACAGCAACGAAGACCCAACGCAGCCAAAAATTTTTAAAAATTTTTTAAAAAAATTAAAAATGGGCTCTGCGGGCTTCCCTGGTGGCGCAGTGGTTGGGGGTTCGC
>NC_041215.1:131761785-131822041 GCF_002837175.3 Physeter macrocephalus | reverse complement strand
CATGGCCGCTGAGCCTGCGCGTCCGGAGCCTGTGCTCCGCAACGGGAGGGGCCACGGCAGTGAGAGGCCCACGTGCCACAACTACTGAGCCTGTGTACCGCAAAAAAAAAAACAAACAAAGGGCTCTGCTACGAGGATGTTAAGGTCCAGTAGGACGAGAGATCTGTGCACATATGGTGCTGAAGTGCAGACAGCAGGTGCTGTAGGGGTGGGTGGGAGACGGCAAGATGGGCTCTGACAGGGAGGGCGGGGTTCCTCCCATCTGAGCATTTTCTCAGAAAGGCCACCCTGCCCCCTTCCCAGATTTCAGCAGGGACCCCATGCTGTACTCTCTCCAGGCGGGGACAGTCCGTGGTCCTCATCCTCCCAGTGAGAGCTAATCTCCCACCCGGGGTTTGGGTCCTCAACTTCCCACTTCCTTCGTGACCCGGTTCCAAAGATCTGTTCCTTCCTTCCTCATCTGCAACATCTCCTATCCGCCTTCCCATGCAGCCTACAAAAACACTCCAATATCCCTCTCCTGTTTATTAAAACAAACAAACAAACAAAAACAGAAAAAAAAATCTCAAAATAATTCTTACTTTTACTACAATGACAATATCCATTCATTGCAGAAAACTTTAAAAAAATATAGGTGGGAAAAGGAGAAGAAAAAAATCTATAAATCCACCATCAGGAATTAACGACTGTTTCTATTTTAGTGCATATTTAATTCCTGTATCTTCAATACCTTGTATAGTGTCTGAAGAGAGCAAACATTCAGTGAGTATTTACTAAGTGAATGAACGAAGGACTAATAACAGTTTCATAGAAGAAGTGGCATTTTAGCCGAATCTCAAGGATAAGTAGGATTCATATTAGTAGGGATGAGGGGAAGGACATTCTAGGACGTGAGGAAAGCATATGCGAAGTCTCAGAAGTGGAGCAATTCCGTAGTAGGCCAAACGAACCCTACAGTGGCGACAGCAGAGGCTGAGGGGGCTGAAGGATGCGCGGCAGGTGGTCATGCAGTGGGGGAGGGGTCGGCGGAGGTCTTTGCTTGCCATCCTCTGGAGATTAGACTTTTGTAGACAATCATAACCCACTGTCCCACTGTCATGCTGTAAGAGGATACTGAGTAAGAGGGCCAGATTCAGCTTCTGGAAAGTCACCTACCACCACTGGGGAAACAGAATGAAGAGGCCATGAACAGTCTCTCCCATCCAGGGGAGGATGGCAAGTACTTGGGTGGGGACAGCGACTGTGGTAACAGGGAAGAGAGGATTGATGAGAGACACTTTGCAAAGGTAGAGCTGCCATCACTTAAAACTGCTGGGATGAGGCAGGCTAGAGCCTGAGCGTCTGGGTGGTTCAGAGGATGCCGATGTCATTAAAAGACCTGGAGAGCACAGGGCGTCACCTCAGGTCGCAACAGGAGCGTGTTTTACTGCATCAAGACGGGGGAAACGATGAGTCTCTGAAGGGGGGCCTGTAGCAGACCCAGCTGGCTGGTCTCTCTGCTTTCCAAGAAGGAAAACTGAAAGTCACCTGGGGGAATGGCGGGTCTTGAGGGAAAGAGGACTGGAAGGCAAAGTTGGAAGCTGGAAGCAAGAATAAAGGTTTGAAACAACTGCATTAGCAATAAATAAAAGGATTCCTAAGTAGCACTGAAGATCCAGCTGAAGAAAGACAGCCTGAACTGGCACATACCACAGTTCTCCTACAATGTCCAATGTTCAAAATGGGGTGTTAGGCAGGGACTAGAAAGACTTTTCCTGAGCTACAAGGAATGGGCAGAGACTTGCAGGGTTTTCTAGGATGGCAGTTAGGGAAGTCTGACCTCCTCTGAGGTCAGGTCATGGAAGCTGGGCTTCGGAGCTGCTACATAGTGGAGAGCTCAGCCACGTAGTAAAAGCTGCTTTTCCCATGTGAGTAAAGATGCTCCAGGAAATGAGAAGAGACCCTAGTCCCAAGAACTCTCTGTAATCCATGCATTTCTAGCAGAGGAGACAGAGAGAAAAGAACAGGAAAAAAAATCCCACTTTAAAGATTTCTTAGATTTTATTCTGAATGAGAGACTGACAATCTATTAAAAAGGAGAAAGGGACGAGACCTAGTTTCTGATTTAGAAGAATCACTCTTACTGCTGTGTAGGGAGACAATGAAGCGGGGCGGGGGCAGAAGCTCAGAGGACGGTTAGGAGGCCCCTGCAGTCCAGGTGGGGGATGGCAGCCTGGATGCAGGTGTCAGTGCTGGGCGTGGTAAGGAAGGGGGCAGATTCTGGAGGTATCGGAGGCAAAGCTGAGGTGACTTACTGCTGGCCTGGACGTGGGGGGTGAGAGAAAGACCAGAGTCAATAATGACCCCATGGCTCTTGGGCTGTGTAAATGGCTGCAAGGAGGTGTGGCCACTGACTGAGGCTGAAACGGGCACCTCTGGAGGACACTCCTGCATCCTGACCGAGCCAGACAGCACAGGGCAGGTGCGCTGCGGGAGACACAGGCGGTGGATTTTGCTACTGTAATGATGAGACTCTTCCTTTATGATTCTGACCTCTGACCCTGAGATTTTATGGTTCTAAGACTTAAGGACTTAGTTATCAAGTCAGATTCATTGTTTGTGGCCTTCTTTAAAGTGTAAGACTGGTGTTGTTTCCAAAGGGGACTTCAAATTAAGACGCCTCCGGTGAGTGGGGCACGCGGACGTGGTCTCGGTTTTGCAGGGCCTTAGAGCCAACTGAGACAGACGTGCCGGAGGTGATCGGGGGTAATGAGTCACTGGCCTGACGTGCTCAAAGTGGATTTCATGGCACCAGACTTGGATCTTACAAAGCACCAGATTTAGTTGGGTTTGTTTTCTCTTACGAAAATACATAATCACAATTAGATAGATCAGAGAACAATGCTCTCACCACCAATATGTGAGAAATATGCCCAAAATGGATCTTGCAGAGTTTACTGTTCTAAAAACCTGGGCACTGGCTTAACGAAAGTATACATGACCAAGGCTTCCTAGTGGATACTTAAAAAAAATCTACTGGGCGTTTAAAAAAAGTTGGAATAGGCTTTCTATAGCTGACCATGCCTGCTCCAGAAAGCAAGACATTCCAGCAGACAAAGGAAAAAAAAACCAAACATTTTCTCCACTTCAAGTCCAGGTGAGACTGGCAGCCATGCTGCAGTAGTAGTGGCTCAATGCTGCTGGCCCTTCTCTGGCTCCTTCTAAGTCCAAGACCTTGTATCACGAGAAGCCATCACGACGTTCAAACCCAGCCTCAGGCTTTGGCTGCCCTCCTCGTTTACTGGGTTCTTGATGCAGGGCCACCTCCCTCCTTACTGCCTTCTCTGGCCCCCTGACCCTCCCCTTTTCCCACCCCTCCCCACCAACTCAGGCTTTCCTTGCCAGTGTCTTGAACAAGCACCACCCCTTGGACATGAGTCTGGAATCTGAACTCTCATTTCATGCATCTTGACTGTGAGTAAGAGATACTTATCTGTCACTACACCCAGGACTAACCAACCAGGTCCGCCCACTGTGTGGCCTCTTGTTCTGGGTAGGATGTCTGAATGACCACAGTACAAGGAGTGTGGTTAGTGGGTCTTGCTCCTCGACTGCCTGAAGTCTAAATGCTCACACTGCCTGTTTGGCTTGGTTTGATAGAGGCCCAGCATCCCCTCCTGGACCCTGTGCCTTCTTCACACCTGCTCCCCAGCCCCCTGGTGCCAGAAGGCTTGGTCACTAGACACTGCCTCCAAAAGAAGCCCTCCAGAGACCAGCTGAGTTTTCAGAGTCTGCCTCTTCCGAGTGCTTCGTTTATGACCCTCGTATTTTGGAAGCTCATTAGATCAGGCAGCTCTTTATTCCTTGGGTCTGGCCCTGGCAGGCTTAATTCAGATTCAGAGTTCTTTTCTGTTGACTCAAGTTAGTTTTCTTCTATGGGCTTTTATTTTCTATTTAGTTAAACTTTTCCAAAATTAGCATTTATAAAAATATGAAAGTAATACATGTTTTCAAAAAACACTAGAAAATACAAAAAAGTAGAAAAAATTACTCGTAGTCTTACTACCCAAACACAACCACTACGGGCATTCTATTTTATTTCCTTCTGGTCTTTTTCCATTCATTTTTCTCCCCCCATGCATGTTCTCACCCCCACCAAAATATGACTGCTGGCATACCGTCTTCACAATTCCTTCTTTGTGTTTCAGATAGTGTTTGCTTCTTGACTCTTAAAAAGGAACTTATTATAAGATATTTAGGAGTCACAAAAACCAAATGTAATGTTGGTAACTTGTTTTGATTCCACTTTGGACAAATTGATTGGAGACAATCTGGGAAATGTAATTATGGACTGGGTTTTAGATGACACCAGGGCATTACTAGTAATTGTTAGGTGTCTGATGGCATTGTGGTTATGTAAGAAAACGTCCCAATTTTTTAGAGCCACATATCAAAGTATGTAAGAATGAAATGACATGATGTCTGTGGTTTGCTTTAAAATACTTTAGCAAAGAATAAATGTTGGCAGTGGTTAAATCTAGGAGATGGGGATGGTGGATTTATTGTGTTATTTTCTTTACTTTCACGTATGTTTGAAATTTTTCAAAATAAAAATTAAAAAACTGAAGTATCTATAGTTCAGTGAAGTAGTTTTAAAGGCTCATTATGAAGAACAGCAGCCCTCTGTCCCTCTCCCTCCTCTGCCCCTCCCCAAGGGTAGCCACTTTCACCTCTCAGCAGATTATTTTGTTATTTACTTTCTTTTAAAAAAAATTTTATTTATTAATTTATGTTTTTATTTTTGGCTGCATTGGGTCTTCATTGCGGTGCATGGGCTTTCTCTAGTTGCAGCGAGCGGGGGCTACTCTTCGCTGCGGTGCGCAGGCTTCTCACCACGGTGGCTTCTCTTGCTGTGAAGCACGGGCTCTAGGCTCGCGGCCTTCGGCAGCTGTGGCACACGGGGCTCAGTAGCTGTGGCTCGCGGGCTCTAGAGCACAGGCTCAGGAGTTGTGGCACACGGGCTTAGCCGCTCCGCGGCATGTGGGATCTTCCCGGACCAGGGCTCGAACCCGTGTCCCCTGCATCGGCAGGTGGATTCTTAACCACTGCACCACCAGGGAAGCCCTGTTATTTACTTTTCATATTTCTATATAATCTGCTTATTACTTGATTTTTCAGTTTTAGGCATTATTCACAAACTTTTCACGATAGAAGAGAATTTACTTTTCTTTCCACATACACTCCCTTCCCCCAGCCAAACCCAGATAACCATTCCAGGCCCTCAATCCTCCCAATAAAGTTACATCATAACTATAGAGATTTAACTATTACAACTATGTAAATACTAAGCGGTACTTTTCTTTCCTACACAACTTTTAATTTTCACCGAAACTAACAACTGTCTTGTTTTAATTTGGTTGGTTTTTCTGTATACTCTGTACATTAATCCACCTCAAGTTTTCCATCAATTGTCTAAAGCAGTGGTTCTTGAAGTATGGTCTGTGGACTCGTGGGGATCCATTCAGGGATCCATGAGGTCAAAACCGTTTTTGTAATAGTACTAGTAGGCATTATTTGCCCTCTTCCATGCGTTGACATTTATACGGATGGTACAGGAGCACTGGTGGGGAGAACTGTTAACGCCTTGCGATGAATCAGGCAACGGCAACAAGTGGTGGCAGTGGTCAGGGTCTCGTCACCGGCTCACACTCGCAGGAGAGAAAAAACCTAGTTCACTTAAGAATGTTCTTGATGAAGCGGTAAAAGTTAATACTTTTATTATGGCTCAACCCTTGAGTACTTGTCTTTTTCACTTATGCAGCATGTCAAAGCACAGTGGTTGCCTTGAGGAAAAGCACTTAACTTTGAGTTGTGAGCTGAACTGACTGCCTTTTTTATGGAACATCACTGTTACTTGGAGGAACGAGTGACACACGATGGTTATCTGGCACTTCAAGAAAAACAACTAACATTATTTATTGCCAATGATAAAATTCGAGCTTTTACAAAAATCAGAATTTTGAAAACCTTGTATCTGACACATGATACACGTTTTCTAATACTTAAAGACTTGTCTAGGGTCTGTAGTGATATTAATAAATACGATTTTTTAATATCATATGATGAAATGTGTCCACATTAAGAAAATCAGACTAATAAGCCAATATTTTCTAAATGACTTAAATTTCTAAATACATGATAAAAAATCATGCATGGGTAAAAGATCCATTCAAAGTGTGAAACAGACCAATAGATTTTAATGTAATCCAGTAAAAAAGTTCAGTTGATACTGTATTAGTCTGCTAGGGCTGCCATAACAGAATACCACAGATTGGGTGGCTTAAACAATTTATTTCTCACAGTTCTGGAGGCCGAGAAGTCCAAGATCAAGATGCCAGCCAACTCAATATCTGGTGAGCGCTCTCTTCCTGGCTTGCAGAGATGGTCACCTTCTGACCTGCTCCAATCTGAACCCCCGTCTTCTGCATCTGCGTAGAGCTGGTATCCTGGGAACTTTCTTCACCATCGTCTAGGTCAGGTGTCAACAAATTATGGTCTGTGGGCCAAATCCAGCCTGCCACTTGTTTTTAAGTAAAGTTTTAGCGGGACACAGCATTCTCATTATTTACGTATTGTCTTCTTTCGTGCTACAATGGCGGAGTTGAGTAGCTGTAATAGACCAGATGGCCTATAAAACCAGAAATATTTACTAACTGGTCCTTTACAGGAAAAGTTTGGTGACTTGCAATCTAGCTGATTCTTTCACTTCTTTACTGTACGAGTTTGTTTCCTGAATCCTGCGCCTTCCTCCTTCCTGATTTACTCTTTCTTTTTGGTGAAGTACATCTTCTGGTAGCTTCCTGAGAAAGGGTATATGAGATGTCCTTTTTTTTTTTTTTTTTTTTTTTTTTTTTTTTTTTGTGGTACGCGGGCCTCTCACTGTTGTGGCCTCTCCCGCTGCGGAGCACAGGCTCCGGACGCGCAGGCTCAGCGGCCGTGGCTCACGGGCCCAGCTGCTCCGCGGCATGTGGGATCCTCCCGGACCGGGGCAAGAACCCGCGTCCCCTGCATCGGCAGGCGGGCTCTCAACCACTGCGCCACCAGGGAAGCCCCATGAGATGTACATTTGTTTTTGAGACCTTGCATGTCTGAAAATGTCCTTTCCTGCTCTCACATTTTATTGATGGCTTAGCTGGGTACAGCATTTTAGCATGGAAGTCACAGTCTCTCAGAAATTAGAGAGCTCTGCTTCACTGTCATCTAGTCTCTAGGGTTATAACAGAAAAGTCTTAAGTTATTTTGAGTTTGGATCTCCTGTATGTGACTCTTTTTTTCCTTCTTAGAAGCCTATAGGATCTTTTCTTTGTCCTCGGTGTTCTGAAATTTTATGACAATGTGGCTTGGAGATGGTGCGTCGCCATCACTGTGCTGGGCAGCGGGCTCTTTCTGTCTGGAAAGTCACATCCTGCAGTAATGGGGTATTTCCCTGAATGATTCTATTGATCATTTCTTCTCCCTCTTTTTCTCTGTTCCCTATTTCTGGAATGTTCATTGAACAGATGTTGGATGTCTTGGACTGGTCCTCTACTTTTCTTGTCTTATTCTGGGACAATTCTTCAACTTTATCTTCCAATCTGAACCTTGAGTCTTCTTCATTTCTTCTATCATGTTTTAATTTCATGCTGTTAATTTAATTTAATTAAAAAAGAGCTCCCTTTCCCCCCTTCCGAATGTTTCTTTTTCAAAGTGCCTAGATCTTGTAATACAGATACTTTCCTTAAAAAAGAAATTCTCTGAGGATATAAAAAAATAGTTTCTTCTCCTTGTTTTGTTCTAGTTGCTTTCCTGTTTGGTTTTCCTGCTTTGGTTTTCCTATTTCACGTTCGAGGCTTTCCTCTTGGTTGTCTCTTTATACAGGAAAGTGAAATGTTAAAAGGCAGATTTTTAGTGAAATCCTAAAAATCTCTGCTTGAGCGGGTGGAGCTTATTGTCTGCAAGCTTTATTGTAGGGAAATACAGCTGAGCTGTTGGTTGGGAAATCCTTGAGGTTATTAGCTTTAAATCTTCTTTACCGCTCAGATTCCTCAGAGAAAGATTGTCCTATCTTTGGACTCAAGGGTATAGGCTTGCCTACTAGAATTCTGAGGTTGGCTGGGAAAAGAAAGCTGGGACTCTTAATGTTCGGCCAGTATTCAACGTGCCAGCATTCACTCAACCGCCCCAAAGGGGCCACTACCACAACTGTGTTTGGCGTCCCCTAGTTCAGACAGCCTTTCCTTTATCCTGTCCCAAGGATAAATTTCTGGTCTTCTACTACATTATGGAAGGGGCAATCTTTTTAAATAAATTCTCAACCAGTACAGTGAGTCTCTTCTTCACCCACCTCTTCCCCCACTTTACAGAGTTACCTGCTGCTATCAACTTCTGAACTTCTTTAGGATTCTGCTATGTAAACTGGCTTGTTTCTTGGCTTTCTCTGGTGTTGGCTCAGGACTCAGCTTTCTCAGGACTCTGCTAAGTCAGTTACCACTCATCCACCTGCTTCTCAGCTTCCAAATTTTTGTTGCTGTTGTCTCCTCTCCCATTCTCTTTGTCCTTGTGGGTTTATGTCTTTAAAAAAAAATCTCTTCACTGTTGTTTCAGTGAGGTTTTGGGAGGGAATGAAAGTAAATGTGGGTATTTGATCCTCCATCTTTATTTGGAACCTCTTTATAATTAAATATCTGTTTTTTAAACTTCCATTTATTATTACAGCATAAACTTTTCCCATGTTCTCACACGGTCTTTGTAACAACTTGAGTAATTGTACAACATTCCACTGAGTCGCTACCGCAGCTTACCCAATCATTACCCTATTTTCAGAAGTTTAGAGTTGTTTCTGTTTTGCGGGAGGGGACTAGTTTTTTCTGGAGTCATCTTTTACTTATCTGTCTCATTATTCCCTGTATTTAGGGAATGGCCGCTGACATTATTCTCCTCTCTCTTGTCAGTCCATGGTTTCATCACCTTGTGCCTTGATTACAGCACCACCTTGTGCAAATGTCATTCATCTTCAAACAGCACAATGACGCAGCACTAATCTTTCTAAAACGTCACCTTTCTCATGACACCTCAGAGGAAACCTAACGTCTACAATTCATTTGCAACTGGCATTTGCGGGTCCCCGTGGTTTGAGCCCACCTCACCTATTCAAACTCACCACCCTTTCCCCAGATGTCCTCCTTCACACAATGGCCTGCTCTCCTAACCGCAGCCCAGGCCCATCCACACGGCCAATGCCAGCCAAACGCACCTTCACGTACACCCTCTCCTGCACGAGGCCCCCCCCCACGTGACTCCGCTTACACTCTTTCTTCCTTCACATGACACACTGAAAACTGCTGAGGCTCAGCCTTCTCAATGGACTGAGAGCTCTTCCCCTACGTTCTCCTCTCTGGCACTGCCCCTACACTACCCGCATCCTACCACCATGGGGCTCCAGCCCAGCGCCAGAAGCACAGTGCTGCTGAACAGGGACTCACTGAATGGAATGGACACGCGTGTAAGTTGTTACCTTGCCCTTCGGAGTTAGCGTCCAGATCACGGAGAAGGTGAGCTTGTCGGTCATGGGGTTGAGGCTGCACAGTTCCTCACACAGCAGCCTGGGAAGCATGGGGACAACCTGCAAACAGAGAACAGGTCATGAGCAGCTTTTTCCAATCCGCAGGCGCTAACCGCGCGCGGGCTCAGAAGCAGCCCGGGAGGCAGAGTCTTGGTGAGCAGCTTGAGCTTCCAGAGTGAGCGGAACACGGAGGAAACTCTTTTCCCTGAAGATACAGCGGAAAGAGCACACTATCTGATAATCTTCCATAAGCCTTTAGGGTCAAATGGGAACGTGAATGCGAAAGGTGAGAAGAACTGGTAACGGAGGGAAAAATACATGATAGCAATGAAAAATAACTAAACACTAAAACTAAAAAAAAAACTATAAAAACAACCGTACACTAAAACTAAAGCTCTAGACTCAAGAGTGACTTGTACTTGTGGCTATAACTATCCCAGATAACTGTACACTTAAGAAGCCAATGTCTTACATTTAAGTCGAGTTAATTTCTGTGCAAATTGTAAGTAAGGGGTCCAGTTTCATCCTTTTGCATGTGGCTATCCAGTTTTCTCAACACCATTTACTGAAGAGACAATTCTTTCCCCATCTTGGCACCCTTGTCAAAGATTAGTTGGCCATACATACATGGGTTTATTTCTGGGCTGTCTATTCCGTTCCATTGGTCTATGTGTCTGTTTTTATGCTAACACTATACCGTGTTGATTACTATAGCTTTGAAATCGAGTTTGAAATCAGAAGGGTGATGCCTCCAGTTTTGTTCTTCTTTCTCAAGATTGCTTTGGCTATTCAGGGTCTTTTGTGAATTCCATATGAATTTTAGGAGAGTTTTTTCTATTTTTGTGAAAAATGCTATTGGAATTTTTATAGGGATTACACTGAATCTATAGATCACTTTGGGTAGTATGGGCAATTAAACGATATCAATTCTTCCAATCAAATAACACAGGGTATCTTCCTACTTATTTGTGTCTTCATCAATTTTCTCATCAATGTCTTAAAGTTTTCAATGTATAGGTATTTTACCTCCTTGGTTAAATTCCCAAGTATTTTATTGTTTTTGATGTTTTTGTGAGTGTGACTGCTTTCTTAATTTCTGTATCACCTCTCATCTGTTAGGATGGCTATTATCAAAAAGACAAGAGATAAACGTTAGTGAGGATGTGCAGAAAAGGGAACCCTTGTACATTATTGGGGGGAATGTAAATTGGTACAGCCATTATGGAAAACAGTACTGGTGTATATCCGAAAGAAATGGAATTGGTACTTTGAGGAGATATCTGCACTCCCATGTTCACTGCAGCATTATTCGCAAGAGCCAAGACATGGAAACAGCCTAAGTGTCTGTTGACAGTTGAATGGATAAAGAAAATGTGACACACACACACACACACACACACACACACACACACACACACACACTGAAATATGATTCAGCCACAAAAACAAGGAAATCCTGCCACTGTGACAACATGGATGAACCTGGAGGGCATTATGCTCAGTGAAACAAGCCTGACAGAGAAACACAAATGCTGTATGTATCACTTATGTGTGGAATCTTTTATTTTTAAAAAAAGCCAATTTCAAAGAAACAGAGAGTAGAACGGTAGTTTCCAGGGGCTGGGGAGAGGGAGAGATAGGAAGGTGGAGGTCAAATACTTTTACAAACTTGCAGTTATAAGATGAATAATGTCTGAGGATCTAAGGTGCAGCATGGGACTGTAGTTAATAACAGGGTATTGTATACTTGAAATCTGCTGAGGTACATCTTAAGCATTCTAACCACAGACACAGTCAAGAGTTAACTATGTGAGGTGATGGACGTGTTAATTATCTTGATCATGGCAATCATTTCACGATGTACATGTCTATCAAATCATCACATCATACACTCTAAAATTACACAATTATATTTGCCAATGATTCATCAATAAAGCTGGGGAAAATAAAAGAACCCAAGGGCTGAGTGTAAACTTGTGACATGGTTCCATCAGACTGAAATTGCTGAATCAATGCTTCAGTAATTGAAAATACCACAAGTGACCAAATCACATGTTGGAACGTTAACAGAATACTCCGATAAAACATCACTGATTTGGTGGGGAGGGGAATTGCTGAAGCTAGTGAAAAGGTACAAACTTCCAGTTATAAGATAAATAAATATTAGGGATGTAATGTGCAACGTGATAAATATGATAAACACTGTGTTATCTATGAAAGCTGTTAAGAGAGTAAATCCTAAGAGTTCTCGTCACAGGAAGGAAATATTTTTTCTATTTCTTTTATGCTGTATCTGTATGAGATGATGGATGCTCACTAAACGTACTGTGATAATCATTTCATAATATATGTAAGTCAAATCATTATGCTGGACACCTTGAACTTAGTTCGATATTTCAACTATATCAATATCTCAATAAAACTGGAAGAAAAAATAATCACTGAAAGATTCACAAATCCAGATTCCCTAGATGAACACTGTGGTCAACTAGTCACTCATTCTGCAGTTTTTTAAGCCCAAATTATTTCTTCCTTTTATTGATTTTCTATTCTATTGTAAACTGATTCAATGGTATACTCTCTTAAATTTAAAAAAAAAAAGGAAATCCTCCTCAACTTGTTTTCAAATCATGACTTACAGCTATCCTGGAATGTTATTTGTTTACTCTAAAATTCCAAAGACAAAATGAGTAAATCTACCTGGATGTCCTGAAGCTACTTCAGGCTCCCTCCCTCCTACCTTTAAATCTATTCCTTCTTCCATGTTTTTCTTGATTAATGGCATCATCATTCACCCCCACCTCCCAAACTAAAAACGGCGGCATTAGCAGACATTTATCCAACGCACTTACTGTGGACCTCCTGGATTTGCAGTGTCGAGCAACACTTTCTAACATTCTGCTAAGTAATTGTGAAGTAACAGAGCAGAAACTATGCACTAGCTGAGGTAAAGTTAGCTAGTTAAGTTTCTTTATCAGCAAAAAGCAAAACAAACCCCAGTGGTGTCCTACTCCGTGTGAGGTATCTGGACTTGTACTCTGTTTCAGTACAGTAAATAACCTTTGGTATGGAAAAGTAAATTCTAGAACTCACAGTCCGGACCAGTAACAAACAGCTAATAATTATATGGCATTACTTGGCATTATTCTGAAGGATGCTGTATCTTTTGTATGTAAAACCTAATGACCACCTGAAGACTTCTGGTAACAGCTTTTATAAGGCAACTACTTTTGAAAAATTTTTCTTGCCATTGCTTTTGCATCGTTTGTTCAGATGACACTATATTCTCTGTTAACTTATTTAATGAGTATTCAAATGGGATCTAAATATTTAACATTTTCTTGCACGTATCAAGTGTTTTACAAAGTAATACATATTTACCTGCGTAAACATACTGTATGAAATGGAGAAAATTTTAATACCATGATTGAACTGTAAAAATTTCACATTATTTCAGCCTTTGGACTAGGCTATGGACTGAACTCTGTCCCTCCCCCACCCCCCAAATTCCTAGGTTGAAGCCCTAACCCACAATGTGACTGTATCTGGAGGTGGGGTCTTTTGGTGGTAATTAAGGTTAAATGAGGCCATAAGGGTGTGGCCCTGATCCGATAAACAGAGCGATAACTCCCCCCTCCCTGCCCTGCACACACACACACAGAATAAAGGTCACGTGAGGACACAGCCCTCTACATGCCAGGAAGAGAGTCCTCACTAGGAACCGAATTGGCCGGCACCTTCATCTGGGACTCCCAGCCTCCAGAACTGTGAACAACAAAAAAAAGTCTGTTATTTAAACTGCCCAGTCTATGGTATGTTGTATGACAGCCCAAGCTGAATAAGGCAGAATAAATTGAGTTTGCTGCGTGTGTACTGTTGGATTCTTCTCTGGGCTGCATTATCAGATAATTATACCAACTGCATTTTGGTAGCAGGTTGCTCTTGCCTTGCATGCCTGTAGTCCAGGGCTTAGTACCTTTTTTTACAGATAGTATTTCTTCTAAGGGTTCAAGGCAGTATCTTATTTTCAATCATAAAGCTGAACATCTGAGAATGTAACACATTTCCTGACTTCATGTTTTAGTGTTTGTGCCAAGAAAGCCATTGCAGCTAAATGCAGTGTGGTACCCTGGACTCAACCCTGGAACAGAAAGATAATTGGTGGAAAAACTGGTGAAATCCAAATAAAGTATGGATTTGGTTAATAGCGATGTTCCAACGTCAACTTCTTAGTTATGACAAATGTACCATGGTAATGCAAGAAGTTAGCAAGGGGGAGAGCTGGGTGTGGGGTATATGGGACCTCTCTACTATCTTTGCAACTTTTCTGTAAATTTAAATTTATTTTAAAATAAAAGAGCTTATTAAAAAGAAAGCCCCTGTTCTCATTACTTGATCTCATAACTGTTATACATTTAAATATGGAAGACCTTTATGTTAATGAAATACAACCTGATCTACTTTTACATATTGGAGTTGGGGGTTAAGATTTTATTTGCAAAAAAGGCCTTTACCACTAAAAAAAAAAAAAGAAAAAAAAAAAAAAGTCTAAAGACCATTAACCAAAAGGGTGAGACCCAGACTCATCAGCAGCACATCTCAGGAAAAACAGCACAGGCTTTGAAGCCAGGCACACTTGGGGGGCTAATCCTGGGCCCACCATTTCCTGTGCAACTTGGGGAACCTAGTATAATTCTCTGAGTCTTGGTTCTCTTATTAGTAAAGCAATATTGCAGATGCTCAATAGAAGTCAGCTCCCCGGCCACCCCATGGCCTGCCAGGTCCTTTGGTCCCCTGGCTCAGACTTCCCTTCAGTCTTTGCCCGCCACCGCCCCCCCCCCAACGCAGTGACCAGAGCCGCCCAGGCCTGCTTGCCGCTCCAGTTTGTGCACGTTGTTCTCGCTTTCTGGAGCACCTTTCTGGATGTTTTGCCAACTTTGTACATCGTTTAAGAGTCAGCTCATCAGCATCTCTGAAACGCCCAGACTCCCCTGGGTGGAGCGCTCACTGTGTTTTGTATACTTCCTCCCCAGGGCCCCTGTTCTTTCAAAAAGGACTTGAGGCAGTCCTAAACAGTCACTCACTGCACCCTCCCTGCTCTCTCACTTAAGAGCTTCTACAGCTCCTACACTGGCCCCAGTTGCTTCTTTAAGTGCCTCTCTTCTCCACTGGACCATGGAATCTTCAGGAATGAGGACTGTTTCTCTCTGTCCAGCACCTGACACACAGCAGGCACTTCTAGTTTACAAACGAATGACTGACTTTCACCCAGAATACAAACCACCTATTTTTTCTATGTTTACTGTTTATTCCATCGCATAAAACATTTTATGAAATATTGATACACGGTAGACTCCTATTTAAACATCTTTACATAAGAATTTCACAGGCAGCTAGTATTTTAAGTACAAGATAAACTGTTTTGGCTATTCTCTCCTAAAACTATTGGTACACTCAGCTGCTGCCCAGGTTATAAACATTGCTTGATATCCTGTGTCTTACACAGAAGGAAACATTTTAATATTCACACTGCAATGGTCAGATGCCGAAGAACCCAAGTGCTCATGAAAAAGCTAAACGTTAAAACTTTTGGGGTAGTATAATTATGCTTAATTTTTAAAGGGCATTCCTTTTAATAATCTGTCACTAGACCTTGGGGCAGGATTCAGACGGAATTCCGAGAAAACAGTCTTTATCTTTATGTCCATATAGTTTTGTAAATAGACTGTTATTTCTCAAAAGAAAAGGAGTGAAGATGTTACAGTTACATTTGTGGTTTGGCGTGTCAGGGCCTCTCGTGAATTGGGCCTGATTTCTGCCGGTGTCACTGGGACTGTGCCCCATGACACGTGGCACTTGTGTCAAGTCCACAGCACAGCAGGGATCCCCATGGGAGGGGGACTGGAGAGACAAACAGCCACTCTCCATAAGCTGCTTCCTCAAATACGAGCTCTGTTATTTCAGGGAGACCCACCTAGACAACAGCATAGTGGTCCCCGCACCCTCATCGGCTACGTGAGATCTGCCACGGTACCTGGAGAGACTCCGAGGCAGGGTCCTAAGTGCAGAACACGATGTATAACTGGAAAAGGGAAGCAAGGTCTCTCCGGCAGTTGAGAACCTGCTGGCCATCGCCAGCGTCGTGCGAACGCTTACGCATTCCCCAACCCCCGGACAGCTCTCCCCGGGCCTGGCTTTTCTGGCCCCCACTCAGCTTCACTACTCAGTGTGGACCACGTGGAGAGTTCCTTCCAAGTTCTCAAACCCCCTCACTGTCCAACTCTGCATACTCCACAGTCACTCCTACAATCTGCCTGTCCTGCTTTTGCAAGTCGTGGCTGAGCTGTGATGGGAGAAAATCGCCTGACCGTGTGGAGGGTCACTCCCCTCCCGGCTACGCCCCATCAGTTCCCCAGTGCTGTAGGCTCCGCGTTCGAAATCTCTCAAAGGAGTCTTTTCCTCTCCCTCTTCCACGGTTCAAGTGTGGACATCTTCGTCTCTCTCGCGATACATCCTAAGTCTCCTAAACCAGCAGCACGGTTCTAGAGCTGAAATTATTCTGGTTAAGATTTCCTTATCATTCTGCAGACTTTTGCATCTTCTTACTAAATTCCACCCAATGGCAATCTGCAATCCCATTTATATTAGGACACGTTGCCTTTACCTTCCCCAATATTTGATGAGCTGAATTCAGTAATTTGATTTTTTGCTTGTCCTGTTAATGAGGAAAGGCCCAAACATCTTCAATAAGGCCAAGGGGTCTCAAGAGGAAGTCGGCAGAGGGCCTGCAGACCCCACCTGCAAGGAGACAGCAGAGATACCGGTGGGAAGCTAACCTCTCCCAGGTGCCTAGCCCGTTCTTTGTCATGCGATATGGATTGCTAGATTGGGAGGGGATGCAATGTGGGGGCGAATGTGAATGCTCCTTGTTCAGGAGGTCCATTCTGGCCCCAGGCTGAAGACATCTATTACTCTAGTTCTCCTGGGGTCTCCGGTTGGACACCACCATATTGGTCTACTCTCCTGAGATTCCATGAGCAAAGGTCCCTGTCTGTTTTGGGGTGGTTACTCAAAGCCTCAAGGGGCCATGACCGAGGGAAAGGGCCCTGATACTGGTAACAATTTTCCTACCTCTGGCCTCACTATTCTTCAACCACACAGTTGCTAAGGTGATTTTCTCTCTTAGTCAAAGAACGTGATGTCACTTCTCTACTTGACCTCAAGATGAAACCCAAGCTCCTTAGCCTGCCACCCCAGGCCTCTCTTTGCAACTTCATCTCTTGGCTCCCCCTGGAGCTCAGACCCCAGCAATTCCAGACTACATACTGTTCCCTGGACGGTCCATGCTTTTTCTAGCCTCTGCCTGGAATGCCCTCTCCACCTACTTTTGTTTACCTAGAAATTTTCTACTCAAAATTTGAAACACTGCTCAAAAATCAAATGCTCTGTGAAGGCTTCCTGGCTCTTGCAGAAGCTCCTCTTCCGCCACCAATCCAGGCAGATACAACTTCTCTCTCCTCTGTGATACGTCCTCACCTCGGAGCACTTCTGTAACTACAAGTAGGCCAGTGTATAGCAATTGTTACGTGCCCGCCTCCCCTGACTTCTCCAGGGCAAGATCGGCATCTCTCTCATCTTTATAGACCAGGCACCTGGCACACGGCCGGTACTCAATAAATGCTAACTGGATGAAGACTGGTAGCTACTTTAGGTAGCAGAAAAGGAAAGGGGCTTAAAGGGCGCTAAGTCTTCTTAGGCATGTTTCAGGGCCAGAATCAAAGTTGGGTGAGGAGAGAGCTTAAAAGCTGGTCATGGAAAAAAAGGACACTGCTGATAGGACACTGACCGTCTAAGCATTCTGGATTCGGGCTTCGGAGAACTGAGAGAAACTGATCATTTAGGTAAATTGCCCAAGGCAGCTGGGTGGGGGTACCAACAGGACTAAAATCTTACGTTAGCCTCAGAGAGTAGAAACATCTGCTAAAGCCACAGCGGGCGCGCTGGCCAAGTTCAGCAACAGGTTAGCCAGGACAGCCCTGTGACCAGCGGAAAGGGCCACAGAGAGGGGAGAGATCAATCATCTAGGCAAAAAGGAACAGGAGGGACTAGCAGCGACATGGGGGCTATAACAGCTCAAGGGGGCCAGACGTCAACAACCCACTGGGGGTTCTCTAGTGCCAGGAGGGGCTGCAGGGGCCCCTCCTGCCCTTTTCTGCCCAGGTCTTTGCTGGCTCCCAAATCTCGCTCACACCCTCAGTGCCCACTGGCTGTCAGAGCCGGAGACCTCGGGGAGCTGCGCTCCCGGTCTCTGAGGACTCTGAGGTTTTAACAATAAGGTACACACTCAGCTAGCTCCTCACTCACACGCTGAAACAACTTAAAGGAAGGCGATAAGCCATCTGCCGGCCAACATCTCTGTTTAAAGAGTTTTCTTTTTCATAGCAACCCTTCCATGAATTCCAAATTTGATCAACTCTTTGCTACACAGTCTGACGTTAACAAAACATCAACACTCTGACAACATGCTGGGGTCATAAAGGAACATCTTAAAACTCTCTGGACTCCACATTAGGACGGGCTTCCAACCCCAATCTTTGATCTCTATTATAAAGCAGTACCGATAAAATATCGCAGAGATTTATGGGCGAACGTTCATTTGAGCCGTTTCACACCTAAAATAACACGAGTGCTTGGGCCAACAGGCAGAAAATTTAGGTTTAGGTTTCAGCTGTTTAGGTTTTCTCTTACCTTTAAAACTTATTCACTTATTTTTTAAAAATTACCTTAAATTTAACAATTACATTGTATTTTCCTCTCAGAGAAGAGAGCTTGGAAATATTAACTGGCTAGATGTCGTGTCCTTCTGAGGACAGGCCTAAATGCAGGCAGACAGCTGTCCCCTGTCCTGATAGCTATCGACCTTTTGTCAAAAAGAAAGAGTGTTTTTCCACAGGATTTAAATGGACAATATATAAATTTATCTTTTCTCCTGAGTACACCCTATTGTTAATAAGAGTAACCAAATACGTATTAGTTTGAGTAAAATCCCAACAAAAAGAATTTCACTTAAAAGACAGTATGATTATATTTGGACAGTAAGATGGTGTTTGGACCCAAGATCTGTTTCACTGTATACTGTACTAATCTACGGGATAATTTCCCAAGTCAAGCTTAGATTGTAATTCTGACATCAGATGCTTAGAGGTCAGTGACACTGAATGAAAAGAAACCAGTGCCGCATTCCCGTAGATGGGAAATCAACCGGCATCCCCACCCCCATCCCTCAACACACACACTCCCTCCCTCGTCTGATGAAGTTGGGAGAAATGATTCCGCCAACCGAGAAAGAGAGAACCTGGAGGAGGGGAAAGCAGCTCATCCAGCTTTCAAGAAGACTTTTACAGGCAAAGTAAAGTGAAAACAGCAGAAAAGTTCCTGCACACTGTCCTTGAAGAAACACAAATGAGTAGGAAGAAAGGTCAGAGTAGTGGTTCCAAGGAATCAGAATGCACAGCTGCTGCTGCCCGAGGCTGTGCGCTGGCGCCGTTCACTCGTGCCAAGCTGGGGGCAGTGCCGCGCGGGAGCCGAGGCGCCCTTCCTCCACTCAGCTCCCCATTTCCAGAGCTTACGAGAAGAGTCCCAACTCTGCATTCCCAAAGAGAAATTCTAGAACTATGACAATCACGGAACCAAAGGAAAGAGAAGAGCAAAGGAAACAGGCTTGGTTATTTAGCCCAATTTTATTTTTCTCATTTTCTGAGTTTGAAACATCATTCCTGGCTATAAAAGGAGAGTGCGGAGCTAGATAAGAGAAAGCCACCTGCTCTGAAGAAAAACCTCGAACTGTGCCGAAATTTCTTAAATATTTGAATCCATACGGGGAGAACGCTTCACCTTTGCTCACGTTATGTGGTCTGATTGCTACTTCTATTGCTCTTTCCATTATAACGTTATAGTTTTTGTAGATAAAAGGGATTTTAAAGTCTTATCCCCCTTCCCTAAGAGGCCCTGGGCCAAAGGCTGGATTTAGGCAACTGCATTTTGGGGCAGGAGCTGTGGATGGGATGTCTCCAACCTGAGGTTATATAAAGTGTAGTCAGTGTACAAATATCAGAGCTGTGTTCTCTGGAGGGCCAAGCTATGAGTGGGGTACGTGGATTTTGTGTTTTTTTTTTTTTTTTTTTTTTTTGGTGGTATGCGGGCCTTCCTCTGCCGCGGCCTCTCCCGTTGCGGAGCACAGGCTCCGGACGCGCAGGCTCAGCGGCCGTGGCCCACGGGCCCAGCCGCTCCGCGGCACGTGGGATCCTCCCAGACCGGGGCGCGAACCCGGTTCCCCTGCATCGGCAGGCGGACGCGCAACCACTGTGCCACCAGGGAAGGCCGGAACGTGGATTTTGATGTGGCTCCTTTGCCTGATTAGGCTGGTTATATATACTAAAAGGAGCCAGAGTGGAGTAAAAGTCACTCCCCAAAAAGCTTCAAAATAAAAACATATTTTTATTTAAGTATTACACACACACACACACACACACACACACACACACACACACACACACACGTCATAAAGGAAAAGCTTGATGCATTTTCACAAACTGAACACTGGTGTCACCAGTGCCCAGATCAAGAATCATGAGAAGTTCCCCCACCAGATGGGCCCTTTCCCCCAAGGGTAGTCACTATCCCGACTTCTAGCTTTGCTTGTTTTGGAACTTTATATAAATGGACTCATACAGTGTTTACTCTTGCGTCTGGTTTCCTTCACCATTATGTTTGTGTGTGGAACTGTCATTTGTTCATTCTCATTGTTGTATTGCATCCCACCGAGTGAACATACCACAAATTATTTGTTCATTCTACAGCTGACGGTATTGAATAGCTTCTAGTTTTTTGGCTACTTTGCATAGTGTTGCTATGAACATTCTTACACATTCTTTTTGTAACACATGCATGCGTTTCTGTTAGGTATATACCCAGAAGCAGAACTGCTGGGCCACAAAGTGTGTACATACAGTCAACTTTAAAAGATACTGCCTGTCTTACTATGTTCAGACTGCTATAATAAAACTATCATAGACTGGGTGGTTTAAACAACACACACTTATTTCTCACTGTTCTGGGGCTTGGAAATCCAAGATCAAGGTGATGGCAGATTCAGTGTCTAGAGAGGGCCCGTTTCCTGGTTCACAGGTGGCGCCTTCCTGCAGTATCCTCACATGGTGATGAGCGTGCTCTCTGGGGTCTCTTTTAAATGGGCACTAATCCCATTCATGAGGGCTCCACCCTTGACCTAATCACCTCCCAAAGGCCCTGGCTCCTAAGATCATCACATTAGGGGTTAGGATTTCAAGATATGAATTTGAGGGGGACACAAACATTCAGTCCATAACACTATCAAACAGTTTTCCAAAGTGGTTGTACCAATTTGCCTTCCCTGCAGCAGTGAGTTCCCACTACTCCACGTCCTCGTGGATACTTGGTGTTATCTGACTTTTTTAAAAAAAAATATTTATTTGTTTGTTTGGCTGTGCTGGGTCTTAGTTGCGGCACACGGGACCTTCGTTGCCGCATGTGGGATCTTTTTTTTTTTTTTTTTTTTTTAGTTGCGGCGTGTGGGATCTTTAGCTGCAGCATGCAGGATCTTTTAGTTGCAGCATGCGGGATCTTTTTGTTTTGTTTTGGTTTGGTTTTAGTCATGGCATATGGGATCTACTTCCCGGACCAGTGATTGAACCCAGGTCCCCTGTATTGGGAGCACGGAGTCTTAACCACTGGACCACCAGGGAAGTCCCTAAATGTCTTTATTTTAGCTATCCTGTGGGTTGTGCAGATTTCTGAGGTGGGAGCTGGGTTCTCTTTCTCACACCTTTCCTTGCAGAGTAAATGCCAATTAGTTGTGACATTCCCAGGTATCACATGCTAGAAGATACTTGGGGTCCCTGCCTCAGGCTGTCCATCAAGTGTTGATAAGGTGGATACAATGTGGAGGAGCAGACATAGTTGGCAGGAAGCCACTGAGAGGGGGGTGAAGCTGGCAGGCCAGGGATTCAATGACCGTTGGCACTTCCAAAGACCCAGAGTATTGGTACTAACAGATGGTCTGTGTGTACTGAAGAGGAGAGTCAAACAGCCTCTTCCCTATGAATGTCTTATGAGACCCAGGCTTGACTGACATATTCCTTATTCCCATTCTTGGCCTATCAGAAATGCAAGATCCTCCTAAGTAACTCATGGTTCCTTAGGTACTCGCTGGCTACGCCATGCTGGGGAAGCTCAGAAGTTGAGGCTACAGTTACTATGAATGAGGATATTAAACAAATGAGTGGAGACAACTGTGGACAAGGAAGGCCATCAGTAGAAAGGGGTGTAACAGTAACAATAATTCTTCTAGTCCCAGGTTAACAGGTCTTGTCTGGTTGTGAGTGAAGGTTAGGGTTAGGTGGATATGAACTTGAAAAATGTTGAACAGGCCCTGCAAAAATATAAACACAAACTAAAGGCCAGCACTGTCCATATGGATAACAATGGAATGGTGATGGCTCCAGCTACATGGCCATGGGAGGGGAGGTTAGGGAGGCAGCCTCATGTGCAGATGTTCGGTGATACGTGTGGGTAACACGTTTGTGCTGCATTCCCTTAAGCCACGTATATCCACCCACAGCTTGGGCACAGGTGTCGTAGACATCGTGAGGGATGGGGGTCAAACGGACGTTCTTAACACAGCATTAAGGTTTGAACAGGTCACAGAGGCCAGATAGGGGCATAGCTGCTCTGAAACAAGCTAAGTCATTGGGGTAGAACATCCCCTGCTCAGATGAGGATAAAGCTTCCCATTCTTATTGAGAGATGACTGAAAGTTCTGGATCTTTTAGTATCACTGTGCACAGAGGTCACCTATCACTGGTAACACCCTGTTAATTATAACTGGGTTTGGATGATCATGCAGCTTCTGACCCAGAATTTCACAGCTTAATAATCAACTCCATCTCCCTCTCCTCCTGTATTCTCATTTCTGGAATGGCCGAAAACACCTACACGGTGCTTCTGAGCACCCAGTATAAACGGCAGGCAAAGCTGAAGTCCTGAAGAAAGCAGGTGTCCAATTCTCGTGGAGCAGGTGGAGCTCTAGGGTCCTGATTACATGTTCTCGGCTGCAGTGATCCAGAAAGTACTGTTGTGGGGCAGGCGAGAGGAGGTGCTAGGTTTCCCTAGGGAGGGCCTCCACCGGATTGAACAGATGATAGCTCTGGCTCCCGTTTGGGACAATGCACATCAGAGCCAGCACTCTCTGGAGAAGGAGTAGAGGCTTGAGACAGGACAACCTCCACCATGGGGCTGAAGACATCACTGTCAACCACTGGCTGACCAAGATGGCGGAGCCAAACTTGGGCCACAGGCCACAGGATCTCCAGCCCCTAAAGGACATGGCTGCAGTCAAGGCCTAGAAGAGTCCCACTCTCCCCCTGCCTTTAAAATTAAAAAAAAAAAAAAAAAAAAAAAAAAGACTATTTTTTTAGAGCAGTTTTAGGTTTACAGCAAAATTGAGCAGAAGTTACAGAGATTTCCCATATCCGCCCCCCTCACCCCCATGCACAGTCCCATTATCAACAGTGCTACCAGAGTGGTCCACTTGTTATAACTAATGAATCTGCACTGACATATCATTATCACGCGAAGTCCATAGTGTACGTTAGGGGTCATTCTTGGTGTTTAACGTTCTATGAATTTGGACAAATGTATAGTGAGAAGTATCTACCATTAGAGTATCATACAGAGTAGTTTCACTTCCTAAAAATCCTCTGCGCTCTACTTACTCATCCCTCCCTCTCTGTGAGTCCCTGGCAGTTGCTGATCTTTTCACTGCCTTCATAATTTTCACTTTTCTAGAAAGTCATATAGTTGGGATCTTACAGTATGTAGCCTTTGAAGATTGGCTTCTTTCACTTAGTAATTTATATTTAAGGTTCCTATGGAGGAACCATGTCTTTTCATGGCTTGATAGTTGGTTTCTTTTTAGTGCCAAATAATATTCCATTGTTTGGATGTACCACAGTTTATCCATTCACCTACTGATGGACATTTTGGAGGTTGCTTCCAAATTTTAAAAAATAAGAATAA
The DNA here is from genome assembly GCF_002837175.3 of Physeter macrocephalus. Lineage (NCBI taxonomy): Eukaryota > Metazoa > Chordata > Mammalia > Artiodactyla > Physeteridae > Physeter > Physeter macrocephalus. The sequence continues at coordinate 131,798,346 of NC_041215.1, read as the reverse complement.
AGCTGCTATAAACACCCATGTGCAGATTTTTGCATGGACATACATTTTGAACTCCTCTGGGTAAAAACAAAGAGTGCAATTACTAGATCATATGGCAAAAATATGTTTAGTTTTATAAGAAACCGGCTGTACCATTTTGCATTGTCATAAGCAATGAATGCGTTCCTGTTGCTCCACATCTTTGCCAGCATTTGGTGTTGTCAGTGTTCTGGACTTTAGCCGGTCTAACAGGAGTGTAGTAGCATCATTACTATTTCAGTTTACATTCCTCTAATGACATATGATGTGGAGCATCTTTGCATATGTTTATTTGCCATCTGTATACCTTCTTTGGTGAAATATCTATTAAGGTCTTTTGCCTATTCTTAAATGGGTTGTTCATTTTCTCATTGTTGAATTTTAAGAGTACTCTGTATATTTTGGCTAATAGTCCTTTATCAGATGTGTCTTTTGCAAATTTCCTCCAAGTCTATGGCTTATCTTTTCATTCTCTTGACAGTGTCTTTTGCAGAGCATAAATTTTTAATTTTAATTAAGTCCAGCTTGTCAATTCTTTCTTTCATAGATTGTGCCTTTGGTGTTGTATCTAAAAGGTCATTGCTGGACTTCCCTGGTGGCGCAGTGGTTAAGATTCGCCTGCCAATGCAGGGGACACGGGTTCGATCCCTGGTCTGGGAAGATCCCACATGCCATGGAGCAACTAAGCCCATGCGCCACAACTACTGAGCCCACGCACCACAACTACTGAAGCTCGCCCACCCTAGAGCCCGTGTGCTGCAACTACTGAAGCCCTCACACCTAGAGCCCGTGCTCTGCAACAAGAGAAGCCACTGCAATGAGAAGCCCACACACCGCAAATAAGAGTAGCCCCCGCTCGCCACAACTAGAGAAAGCCTGCGCGCTGCAATGAAAACCCAACGCAGCCAAAAATAAGTAAACGTTAAATAAATAAATAAATAAATAAATAGTCATTGCCAAACCAAGGGCATCAAAAGTTTCTCCAATGTTATCTTCTAGGAGTTTTATAGTTTTACATTTCACATTGAGGTCTGTGATTCGTTTTGAGTTAATTTCTGTCTCTTCCCTTCTGAGAGGTTAGTTATTGGGGTGGACAGGTTGGAAACGTGAGAGGAACTTGGTAAATGCTAGAAATCCTAGGAACTTTTGGACAGTCCTGGAAGACTTTTGTTCTAGAACTGCCAACACCTTTGTGGGCACCACATAGGCACTTTCCTGGAAATGGAGTCCAGGGATTCTAGAACATACCCCTCCTGAGGCTGGCATGAAGACTGCTGGTGTAAGTGGTCCAGGACCATGCATGTAAGTGGGGGAGTAACGGATCTGTACGAGGCAGGGTTGGGGAAATGAATGATGATTCCACTGTGCAGCAGCCCTTCTGTTCAGTAAAGAGTCTGTGCTTTTATTTTACTAGCAGACGGCTGGGCCACTCAAAGGCCAAATGACATGGTCTGCTGGACCTGGCAGAGGTATGTATGGAAGTCCATCTTCCACATGTCACACATGCTGCCAGGTATGGCTGAGGTGCCAGGAGTCCTAATATTGTGCCTCAGAGCACAGCAACAGAAGGTCTCGGGCTTATGGAATGGGTGAAAACCTTAGATGATGGCCGTGTTGAAGCTGTGGTAGTTCTGGCAGAAGTGGGCTCCACAGGCAAGAGGGAGAGGCTAAGAAACCCTTGACACAAGGTGATGCCTCTACCTGTAGAGAGCCTTGGTTTCAGACTTGGAACGAAATTATACTGTAATAGCTGGGTGAACTTACAAGCCTTGGGCCCCAGGCCAATCATGCATTTGGAATATGGTTCCTCTGTCTTTGTGTCTGAATAGACCCCTGGCAGATGGTATATTCCAGGAGATGATGTGATGGGGAGGTGGCAGGTATGGCAGTGGTGCCACAGGGTCATCCAGGAGAACCGACGTGAAGTAGTCAGTGACCATTTTCAGATGTCTAGCTAGGAAAAAAAAACAGAACCCAGGAGAACACTGCCTCTTAAAAAAATCTGCTACCACCCTTAGCACTGCCAAGATGACACTAGTCTTTCCCTACGGCCATGGCCCAGTCATGATAAAAGCATGGGGTCAGGTTCCTGGGACTCCAGGGGTGGGGCATTTTCAGAGTGAGCAGCACACAGACCCCCCCCCCAGTGGCCTGCTTGCCAGGGTCTAGACAGCGTGTCCACAAAGGGGCCCGTGCATACCGGAAAACAGCAGGAAGCAGGGGCTCGTGCGTTCAGGAGCATGAGTTTCCCAAGCCCTTGTTTTGAAGGGGTGGTAGTGAAGAGAGGTCAACGATAACTAAGAGCAGGGGAACGCTGTCCTGCAGATGTGTCTCAATGCTGTGCCAAGATCTGCAGGTCCATAAAGGTCAGGGGCTCAGAGAACCGCCTCTCCAGGGCCTCTCCAGGATCCCCCTATGCTGCTGGTGTTCTCAAACCTACAGCCTGGCACCCCACGAGATACTTCCATCTGGAGCAGGCAGTAGGCTGAGTTTTCCCAGGAGTTAGAGAGGGAGGACCCCAAAGTACAGTGGCCTCCCAGGACATGCTGCGAGTGAGGGCAGTGCTCAGAGCCTGGCTTTTCCTCTGCCAGCTGTGTGGGCACACAGGCGTGCTGGCAGTGGAGGGAGACTGGGTAGCTGTCTCCTTTCTCTAGGTGATGACATTTGGAAGTTCCCAGAATGGAGCAGGTTTGGCGCCTGGGCTGCTTTCTCGCCCCCGAGAGACAGGGCCAGGTAAAGGGCTCCCAGCTGCCAGAAGGCCATGGGATATGTGGGTAGACGGAGGGGATATACCTCTCACCTAAGTGCAGTCAAAGTGCAAACATCAGAAGTCATGTCCAAGGGCACGGGAGGAGGGAAGGTTCGAGCCAGTGTATGCAGCAATCCAAAACCGGATCACCGGATTCAAGGAAGTTAGGAGGTGACAGTCATGATATAGTCAGGGATGTAAGATGAGCCAAATAGCAGACGAGCAGACTGTCAAATGGAGGAGGAAGCCTGGAGAAGAATGCACGAGCTCTGGCGGGGGAATAACTCAGGTACGGCCTTTTTATTCTCCAGCAGGCCTAGGGCGCTGCCTGGCGGGTGACGGGTGCTCATCATTAAGCGCCTGTCAAAGGAGGTCTAGAGAGACTCGGAGACTTACCAAGAGAGGCGACATCAGGACTAAGAGGCAAAGTCCAGACTTGGCTCCCTTTGCTTCTGCATCTCTGGGATGGACCAGGTTATCTTGTAAAGGGCAGGTCAAGGGCAGATCAGCCCCCACTCTTTACACCAGAGTTCAAAACCTTTTCTCAAAAGGCCACTAGTAAATTTTCATTCCATTCTCCTACGGTAGTGTGACGTCACCTCAGACATTACGTAAACGAATGGGTGTGACCGTATGGCAATAAGACTTTATAAAAACTGGGACCAGTGTGGGCCGAGTTTGCTGAGCCCCACTTTGGAACAACAGTTTGAAAGTTCCTCCTTTCTTTCTGAAGCTGACCACTTGTCTGAGCTACTTACATGGCAGGGCCAGTCTGAAGGCCTGAGATGAGTACCTGTGTCCTGCCTTGAGAACGCCTCAGTCTGGCTCCTCTTGGACATACAAGGGCCTAACAGGAAAACATACAATAACCGAGGGCAAAGACTTTTCCAGGGAAAATCATTTTTTAAAGATCTTATTAGATGTGAGAAAAGATGTTCAGACAAGACTGCTGTCCCTCATGAATGTTTTCAAGGAGAAAGAAACAAGCAAACAAAGGAAGATGATTAAATGGAAGCACGACTTTCGATCCAAGAAACTGGAAACTGATTTTTACCTTCTGAACCAAGTAGACACTTGTAGCTCTCTCAGCAGCCACTTTATCCAGACTGGATCCCTCGGGAACAAAGTAACTGACGTCAGCGATGTGAACTCCCACTTCAAAGTTGCCTGTAGATGCACAAGAAGCTTGATCAGCCTGGAATGGAAGGCAAGGGCAATCCCTCCTGGGAACCCATCCCGAGAAGGCACGTCCCTCCCGGAGGCCGCAGGGCTTGGAGGACAGGCTGCCCTTTTCAGGCTGGCCCGGTGCTCCACCTCCACCTCCCCACTGCGGTGGGCGCTGTATTTACTCTCCTCGTTGTACGCCAACAGATGATGAGATTTTTATCCCATTAACCACTTTCATCCCATTAATCATTTATCCCATTAACCATTTTTTTCAAATGTTTACCATTTCTAAAGGCTTCTTGTCTTTGAGTAAACATCAGTAGACTTGTAAAAGAAGACTCATTTTGGACAACGAACAAATCCTTACAGCTCACTAGAAGGAACGAGTGCCTAAATCCTGCAGACCCTGCCCCTGAAAGCACTGCCCTTCCTGTCTATCCCGGCCACAGCCCCACGGCTGGCCTTCCTACCTGAGTCCACCCCCTCCCGCCTAGCCCTCCACACGATGGCTAATACCCGTCCCGTAACCACGGGTCTGGGCATGTCGCTCCTCGGCCTGTTGTTACTCGTGCCCTGGCACGGGCTCGCCTCGGCCCGCCTCGCCAGCCTTACGGCTCATCCTGCACATGCTCTCTACGCAGCTGTCATGGGAAACTGCTTTCCATTCCCAGAACGTATCTTACCTCATCCCATTCAGAAGCTTGCCTGGCTCATGCTTTTTCTTACACTTGGGATAATAATCACATCAGGATCTGCCCATCAAAATCCTTCTTACCTTATAAGGGTCAACTGAAAGAGAATCCCAGGACAAGAAGAGATTCTCTGCCCTCCGCTGCCCCTAACTATACTGTTAAAGCACCTAATCCATAACTGAAGATGCTTCTCGTGGTCTTCTCTTCAGAGCTTTCATCACTCTCAGATATCACAGCACACCTTTATTGGCTCGTGTGTTTACTGTCTGCCCCTACAGTGCGGGCTCCAGTAAGGCAGGGCCTTTTGCGTCAAGTCCACTGTTGCAGGCCCAGTGCCTAGAAGAGTGCCTGACACACCACAGGCACTCAATGCTTGTTGAGTGAACAAATCAACAATTTGCTTGCCTACTGTGGTAAAAGACCTACTTTTTTGCCATTTTAGAATTGCCCTTTCCCTTCCTGGTGGCGGTGTTTTTTCAGCAGGCCCTGTCTGCTCTGTGAGTTCTACCCGAGACAAGGTCAGATGACTCAGCCTGGTGGACTCGTACCTAAAGTGGGCTTGGGGGCTGGCTAGCCTGTACATTTAAGACTTCCTCTCGAACATCCCATAAATCATCTATCAGATGCAGTGTATGTGACTATATACACACAAACATACACACACACAAATGTGCATAATGGACAGAAGATGGAAAAGAGTACACATGTGAAATGGCATATAGTTGGCAGAGAGGAAGCATAATGGGAAGACAGAAGCACACTGATGATACGAGCACAAAGATGAATTTGCTGGGCTTCCCTGGTGGCGCAGTGGTTGAGAGTCCACCTGCCGACGCAGGGGACGCGGGTTCGTGCCTCGGTCCGGGAAGATCCCACGTGCCGCGGAGCGGCTGGGCCCGTGAGCCATGGCCGCTGAGCCTGCGCGTCCGGAGCCTGTGCTCCGCAACGGGAGAGGCCACAGCGGTGAGAGGCCCGCGTACCGCAAAAAAAAAAAAAAAAAAAAGTTAAAAAAAAAAAAGGATGAATTTGCTTATAATTTAAATATGTGCTTGATGGAATTCCGCTATACTCCATTCCTGTTCATAGTGATTGGTCTAGGCACAGGCATGTGACTCAAGTATCAATAGGTTTATTCTGAGCCTGTTTTCAGGGATTGATACGGGCTTCAGAAAAGAGGGTCTCTCTCCCAGGACCCTAGACAATAAGTCTGAAGCTGCCAAGGAAACATTTTTGCCACATAATCATACCAATATAGAAAATAATAGGTCTAAGAAATAAAGGGAGAATCATGATGACCTCATTTGAACTCCAGGATCCAGCTGAACTTGAATTCTCACTAAAAGAGTCCTGACTGATTCCCAAGTTGACTCAGAAGAGTTACTGACACGTCACCACTCTCTCCGCTGGTTACCTGGGTAATCAGTCTTAAGGTATCTCACATTTTAGCCTCAAATTTTGTGGCCATTTATTGTCCTCCTATTCCTTCTTCAGTGGGGGATGATTTTTCCCTGTTTTTAAAATGGAAAAATGTTTAAACTTGGGGTGGTTAAAATAAGAGGTTCAGGGATGGAGAAGCATTTAAGATTCCCCACTCCCATCTGTCTCACACTCCTACAGGGCAGCACTGGGTTTTTCCACCCAGTCCTGTAACACTAATACATTAGGGAAAACCCAAGTCCATCTAAGAAATACTGGCTGCTATGGGATAACAGAATAGACTTATTTCCCACAGAGAAGAGGGCTGTCTGGAAAGCTGAGGAAAACCAGCGTGGCTCAAAGTTCAGCTGCCTCATCATGTGAGCCATGCAGCTGTGTTGCTGGGTCACTGGGAGCAGTGAAACCTGCCCCGCAATGATCGAGGAACTCAACCCTGAGAGAATGTGGCCAAGCGTCTCAGACAGCTCAACAACTCCCAATTTCGATATTACAAGTATCTAAAACCAACACTTGGAGAAGGTAAAATAAAGTGTCTTCTTTTGAAGTCAGAATTATAATATACTAGCCTAACAGGCAAATATTGACTAAAGGAAAAGAGAAGGATTATTACATCATGATATAAACCATAATTTTAAATTCAGTCTGTGTGTTGTTACTACACATGAACTTTCTGTCCTTAGTCAAAATTGACAAACTGACAAAGAGTTCATTACAGGAGATAAAACATGAAGGGGGCCAATCCAAACATATTTGAGAGGCTTAAATTTCAGAATTCCCAGAAGAGCCTCTAAAACCAGCAAAGAGAAGCTCTCTTATTCTCTCCTTCGGACCTTTTTTATGGAAACCCTAAGTAAATATTTTATTACATATATTTACATAATGTGAACTTGCAGAACTCCTGAGGTAGTGGCACTGAAGTTTTTATTCTATGAAAGAGAAAATATAAATCCAAAAGGTTATGTAGTAAATGCTGCCAAAACATCCAGGACCAATTTGATGTTTAAAAACGCACTGTCTTCCATATAAAATTATACTTTGAAAATTTTTTTACATTAAAAAATATTCATCTACTGGGGTTAAGGTGAGTCCTGTGAGTTCTGAAGAGCTGGGGAAGCACAGGAAGGAAGAGTCCTCAAGGCCGGCCACGTCTGGCTCACTGTACACAGGGCCCACAAACTTAAAGACATGCAAATGTTCCTTTTTTTTTTTTTTTCTTTTAATTAATTTTCTTGGCCGCGTTGGGTCTTCGTTGCTGCGCGCGGGCTTTCTCTAGTTGCGGTGAGAGGGGGCTACTCTTCATTGCAGTGCGCAGACTTCTCATTGCGGGGGCTTCTCTTACTGCGGAGCACAGGCTCTAGGCGCAGGGGCTTTGGTTGCAGCACGCGGGCTCAGTAGTTGCAGCACGCGGGCCCTGGAGCGCGCAAGCTTCAGCAGTTGTGGTGCATGGGCTCAGTAGTTGTGGCTCACGGGCTCTAGAGCGCAGGCTCAGTAGTGGTGGCGCACGGGCTTAGTTGCTCCGCGGCATGTGGGATCTTCCCAGACCAGGGATTGATCCCGTGTCCCCTGCATGGGCAGATGGATTCTTAACCACTGCGCCACCAGGGAAGTCCGCAAATGCTCCTGTGAATGAACTTGAGTGGACACCAGAACTGCTTCATCCAATTAAAGCACTAATAGGACGTAAATAGGGGCTTAAGAACCATCTCTTCTAAGCCAGCCTCCCAATCAGCTCAGCCACATTTCAACTATGTCCCTGCCAGGTGGCCCTTGACATACCCCCGGCGGGGGGTCGGGGAGAGCTCACATCTTGAAGCCACTTGCTCTACTTCTGAAGGGCTCTGGTCGTGAGAAAGTGCTTCCTTACGTGGATCCACGATGCATGGAAACGGAACCGCTAGATTACTCTAGCACTGGGCATCCATAAGAGGATCCCTCTGTTTAAGGTGCTCACAGTCTACCGGGGTTGGCAGATCCACCAATGTGGTGATAACACGGTATTACCAGCGCTATGACAGAGGAAGGTTGCAAAACCTCATTCTGTGGGAGCGAATTAAGCTGAAATCTGTTTTTACTTCAGTGAGAACACGTGAAAGTGTTTTGTAATCTGTAACAACTACATGAACGTAACGTTGACAATAATGATGATAAAAATGATAAGGATAGCAGTAGTGACCATTTATTTATTATCTCTTTTGTGCCAGGGGCTCCACGCACATTAACGTACCTTTGACAATAGCCATATAAACCGTGTTTCACAAATGAATCATCTGAGGCTCAGAGAGGTTCCATGTCACTTGTCCAAGGTTACCTGGCTAGTATGCAATAAACCCTGGATTCAAAACCAGGTCAGACTCAGAGCCTTTGTTCCTTTTATTACCACCCCCTGCCCCCCAACCACTGTCACGGTAACTCCAGGACAAGACGATACAACCCAATTTTTCATCTCATTGGGTCACAGCTAGAAATCCCTCCCTATCTCTTATGATTCAATAGAAGCCACGTTCTTGGCTATGGATTCAGAAGCGCTGTCAGACTCCCCTCCCAGCCCTGTTCGCAGCCACATCCTCGTTCCCACTCCCAACCTCTCCAGCCACTCGTCACAGGGACTGACTACAGAACAACCACTAAGCCATCAACTCTAGTTCTATTTAATTATAAGCCCTTAAGATCTAACAATTCCTTTCTACATTTCCAGTTTACAGTCATCTCTACCTGGCGGCAGAGTGACTGTCCTAAGTACCTGAAAGGGTCAAGGCTCTTACAGGTGGGAAAGTATCACGCTTCCCTTACCAGGAGTGAGACCAGGGCCTTCCAGACTTCGGTCACTTGAGTTCCCCTTTCCCCACTGCTGAGATGGGACTGTGGTGACAGAGGCTCTTCTTGACCCAGTAGGGGCACCCCTTTTAATCCAGAATATAGGGGAACCACGTTGCTAAAGGTACCTCATTTAGCAAAAGCAAAAAATAATTGCTTCTGTCCAGGTCCCTAATGTCCAAACCTTTTTAGGCGTGTCCTGGCCTGACCTTTAGAGGGCATCTGAGGCCTGGTGATTTCTCCCTCCTTTGGCTCCAGGCCCCACTCTGGGTGCCTCTCCCTTCTCAGGCTGCTCTTCCTCTCCTCGCTCCTTACATGTTGGCATGCCTGGCTGCCTTCTCTTCCAATCCTACCCTTTCTCCCTGGGCTGTCTCATCCACTCCCAGGAGTTCAAGCATCCACTCTGTGCTTCAGGCTCCTCAGGCTGTGCCGTCAGCCCAGACCCCTCTGAGCTCCAGGCTGACGTACACAGGGGTCTACTGGGAACTGCCACTTAGCTGTCCCCTAGGCACCTCATACTCACGCCTCCAAAAGTCCCCACCTCCAGCAAAACCATTTCTCTTCCTGTGTTCCCCGTCCCAGGACGTGGGATCATCTCCACTGAACCAAAGGAGGCACTGCAGCTGCCCCAAACTGAAAAAACCCCAGGTCTGTCTCAGCCCGTGTTGATCGAACGCTCGGAACTCCCCCTCCCAAACATCGCTGAAATCCGCTCATCTCTCTTCTCCCCACATCACCACTTTAGCCAGGGCCACCACTGCTTCTTTCAAGGACGATCTAACGACTTCTGTGTGGCTCGCCCTGTCATTTCCCAAACCCGTTTTCCACACCGAGGAGAGTGCCCTCTCCAAAATACAAGTCCCCTCGTCACTCCACTGTTCAAACCCTGCCGGGCCCTCACCGGCCCGGGCACGCAGCCCAGCCCCGGCTTCCGCGGCCTCACCGGGCTGGCTTCTGCCACCGCTCCAGTCCCTTCGGCTCGGCTCGTTTCTCCCACTCCGCCCTCTGCACACCGTGCCGCGTCACTGCTTCACAAAGAAGTAATAGTGACAAAGTTCTTTACCACGTGGGTCTGCCCTGAGCACGTTCAACTTTCCCGGCCCTAAGCCCTTAAGTGCCAGAAACCGTAACAGAACTTCTTAAGCTGCTCAAACCCATCAGGCTCCACCCTCTTCTCCCTCAGGGTGTGGTTCCCGTTGCTCTTCCTGACGACCCCCACCAGTCCTGCGGACCGCTGTGTAAAGCCCATACCCTCCGGCAGGCTCTCCCCGATGACCCAGACCAGGCTCCCCGCTCCCGACTTCTGTGTCTTCTGGCGTCTCTGACACCCTCCCTGCGGCCCTCCCCCGACCCCGACCCCCCACCGCTCACTGCAAGGGGGCCCTGAGGTAGGTACCTCCCCCCACCTCTGTAAGGGGGAAGCATGAAGGGCGGGGGAGAGCCTGAGCGCACAGCTGGTATATGACACTTACTGAATGAATAAGAAAATAAAAACGTAGGGTAGACTTGTTGCCGCTCCGGGTTGAAAGCGCTTGGAAACCCTGCCTGGTCTAACCGTGTCGAGCGAGACCCCCGCGCCTCCCCACGCCAGGTCTTCCCAGAGTGTGTCCAACTTACGCTTGCACACCCGACGTGCCTGAGAAACCACTACTCGCTAGTAGAGTCCACTCCACCCTCAGACAGCAACGACAATGTAAAAAAAAAATCTCCCCCTGTAGAGCCAAAATACATCTTCCTAGAGTTCCCACTTGGTGGCCCGGTTCTACCCCACGGGGCTGCCCAGAACAAGCCCATCTCCTCAGAGGACAGCAGTCCGGCTTCGAGAAATGAGTGAAGTGGCAGATCTCTTCCAGCAGGGCAGGCTCTACTTTGGGGATAGCACCAGCTTTAAATGTGTTCATAGTTAGCACGTAGCCCCCTGGATCTGCTCCCCTTCGGGCTAAAGAGCCACGTGGCTGGCTGTGAGTCACTGTCGTAACCCTCAACATCCTCCTCCCAAACACGCTCCTAATAACCACCTACACTCACGCAATTAGCCACTCAACACATACTTATTAGGCTCCTACTATGTGGCAGGTACTTTTTTTTCTAGGCCCTGGAGACATACAAGTAAACAAGATTGACAAGGTCCCTTCTCTTGTGGAGCTTACATTCTCGTGGGGAGAGAAAAACAATAAGCAAACAAGTAAATGATAAGATTACTTACCATAGTAAACAGGACTTTGAAGAAAATAAAACAGGGTGAGGGGACTTCCCCGGTGGTCCAGTGGTTAAGCATCTGCCTTCCAACGCAGGGGACACAGGTTCGATCCCTGGTTGGGGAACTAAGATCCCACGTGCCGCGGAGCAACTAAGCCCATGCCCCACAACTAGAGAGCCAGTGTGCCGCAACTACTGAGCCCACGTGCCACAACTAGAGGGAAGCCCACACACTGCAACGAAGAGTCCGCGTGCCACAACAAGGATCCCATGTGCTGCAACTAAGACCCGATGCAGGCAAATAAATAAATATTAACTAATAATAATAATAATAATTTTTTTTAAAAAAAACAAAAAACAGGGTGAGGTGATGAGAATGCCTGGGACCTACCTCAGATTTAGTTTGGAAAGGTCTCTCTGAGGAAACAGACTGAGACCTGTGTGTACAAAAAGGATGTCACACGATGACATGGGGGAGAGCATCCCAGGCAGGAGAATAACCAGAGCAAAGGTTTGAAGGTAGGAGCAAGCTGGCTGCATCTAAGGAATAGAAGATTGGAAAGGAGAGAATTGGAAGCTAAGAGGCTAGTGAGGTAGACGGTGGCCCAACGAGAGATGCCCTGATGGGCCAGGAAGAAGCATTTAGATTTTATTTCAAGTACCGTGGGAAACCACTGGGGAGTTTTAAGCAGAGAGGTGACATTAGCTGAATATACCACATTCACTTCCTCACGCTGTCAGCGCCTTCATCCCGCATACCACGGTTCTACTAATGCACCCAAGGCCACACTGGACTGAAAACAGTGAGCCTGAAGAAGACCACAATCTCTCAGGAGACTGACAGGCAAATCAAGTTAAGCAATCCTTCAGTGACGTAATACGTTTGCTAAACAAAGGTAGATGATGAAAAGAAGCCTAACCTACGGGACACACGGACACGTGCAACAGACGTTGGGCTTCCTGTCCCACAGACTGGTTTCTATCCAGTCTGCATGACGGGAACATGCTGCTCTTGCTTGGGTCGCCCTCTTGACCTTGTGGCCAGTTTTCCCAACAGCGTGAGTCTTAAAAGAGTGAGAAAACAGTGTTCTGAAAGCTCAGAAAGGGTAAGACAACCGAGAGGACTGAGAGAAAGGGACTTTCTGCTGTCCAGACGTCCCCAGCAAGGAGGGGCCTCACGTAGGGCAGCACATCCAGCCAGAATGCAGGTCCTGACCTTATTTTGATCCCACCGAATTTTAGAGACAGACTCCATCGCTGAGAAGCAATTGGGCTTGGATCACCTTGTGGTCACACAACAAACCCCATCTTTTAGTTGGGGTAAGCAAATTCCCTTTGACTTTGGTGGAAACACTGATTGGGCTGCCAGGTAAGAGGGACAACTCAAACTCTGACGTCTTCCAGTTCTGTGTGGTATTTGGTTATGTAATCAAACGCAAAAGTTGACCACTGGTACAGCAAGCCATGGCAGAAGTCCATGGCCATGACGTGGTGATGGTTTGAGAATATTTCAAAAGCTTAAAAGGAGTCAATGTAAAAAATTCTGGGACAAGTAAATCTGAATGCATTGTAAGGTCCCCAGGCATGAGAAGGGGATTGTACAAGATGATTTCTTAGGTTCTCCTGAAGGCCAGGATTTGAAGAGTCTGTGGACTGTTTTTTTTTTTGTATTTTCTCTTCGCCACCCAGCAAAGGGTTAATGAGGAGCGTAGGTTACAAACTCACTCCTTAACTGGTGAGCTCACCTTCTGGAACCAAGCAGCTTAGAGAACCTTTTTCCTTCATTATTACAAAGGGCTCTATCAATCTGCAAGTACTCAACTAAACTGCCCGCACAGCAATTTTTGTCATGTTCAATCTAATTCTCAGGAATCTAAGTTTAAATTTATATGAACAGCATGGAAGAGGAACACCCAGGTAGTAAATTCCACTTTTCCCCTTCCAAATGATTTGAGCAATGGCCTCCTTCATTAACAGGAAAGAGAATGAGGAGATGAACATGTGAGGCTGGCACACCCAACGTCTGGGAATTTCCAGGAGCAGGGAAAGCCCAGGTCAGCCGGTCAGACCTGCAACAGGGAGCCGAGCACCCGCTCACGCGAAGTTCTGAGTGCAGGAGGGCAGGCATTTGATCCTTCCTCATTGCCAAAAGAGAGGGAAGTCAGAAGGGCCGAGAAGGACCTTTGAAGGCAGTTACGAAGTTAGCAGGTCCACGTAAGGGCTGGGAGTGGGGCGTGGGGTACGTGGGATGTGATTGGGGTGGACTGGCCACGGCTTCAGGGTTGACAGGGCTGCGAGAGGGAAACAAGGGGTTTCATTATACTATTCTGTCTGCTTTTGTGCATGTTCAACATTCTCTATCCAAAAATTTTTAAAAAAATAAGGTTTGTAGAGGTTGAAGTCAAGGAAAGAAAAAAGTTTAAAAAGTAAAAATCCAGTTAAGTAAAACTAGCTACAAGCTTTAAAAGAAAGACAAGCCAACAGAGGCAGGAGAGGGTCACCACTTACGAAGAACAGAATTAAAATGTCCCCAGTGATGAGCTCTGGAGGCTGAGGATATGGGGACTGTTCCTTTCTACATCATACACATTTGTGATGTTTCCAGCTTTCAAAGGCTGGAAAAGGAATAAAGATAAAAAGTATAAAATAAAAAACGTAAACTGGCTTAAAAATGTCTGGAAAGAAATATATCAAGACGGTAACAATGGTTTTCTCTGAGTGGTAGGATTATAACTTTCTCTCTCTGCTTATATATAAATTCTAATTTTTATATCATAAATGGGTTACTTGTTTCACAGTTTTGTGTTTTTTTAAAATAAAGGAACGCCAACAAAGTGCGGTGTTCCCCCGCAGCACCCACCCTATCCCTGATTCCCCACCACACAGCAAGAGAAAAGCCCCACTGGCCGCCCCAGGCAGTAGAGGCAGCAAGAGCAGGTAGCAGCTCATCGGCCACACGTCCCGGAGGGTAACAGCAGCTCAGCACTTTGCAGGCAAGTTCTATGAAGGTGAGCCCAGTAAATGAAGTGGCAGGAACCGGGCATACCGCACCTCTGCTGAACGGGAAACAACTATTTCCATGCCAGAAACGTGACTCCAGTTGGTAGCAGCCTGAGGCTTTTGCCACCACTTCAGAGGTTCAGCGCGTATGGTCAGCATGAGGAACCCATTTCTCTTGCATGCAGGAGCGCAGGGAGGCTTGCAGGATTCCAGCAGACTGGCTTCCCAAAGATGTGAGTCTGAAAACCAAATTTCAGCATGCTTTCACACTCAACTGTGGACTTCTCTATCTTTAAAAAGCCTCTCTATTAACAAAACAATTACTAAACTCTTAAAAGCCAAATTTAAAAGAGATGTACAGTTTTCAAATATAAACATCTAGGCGTATTTAAATGCCTATTCACAAAATGTTAACTTATCAACAACTGCTTGATCCAATCCCAACCTCCCTTTCAGCTAAAATTAAAGCAACTTTCATAGTCACCTGGAATTCTGAGAGGTAAAAGCTTCTAAAAGCTTTATATCCTGGTGACAAAACCCCTTAGTGGCTTTTCTCTCATTCTGGGGAAGTCTGTTTGGGTTCGTTATTTTTTCACCATACCTAATCAGCTCTTTGGGGATCTAATCACTCAGTTTCATTAATTAATCTCTTTGCATTAATGAGAAACTGTTTTCTAATTCCCTAAAGCTTCACAAAAGTTAAGCAAAAATTATATCCATAACTTATGCACACTCATGATATGAATCCACCATACTGGTTCTCCCATAACAATAGCGTATCAACTGCCTGCTTGTTAGAGCACTTCATTTGTATTAATTCACTCTGTGCTCCCAATGCTATGATACAGATTTCTTTCTACAGATGAGGAAACTGAGGCCCAGACAGGTCAGGCTCCCAAAACTAAGCTCTTAACCCTTACTTTATGGGATGTGCCCCTTAGTGTCAGGTACCTGACTAACTTATAATTGCTTCTTTCTCAACTCCTGTAGGCTATGAGTACTCTCGATGTAACATTTAAAAAGGGTTCTACGGTGACTTTGCAGAACACACATTTTAAGACCATGTATGGGAACAATACATATTCACTGAAATAAAAACCCTGTCACGCACTCCTGTAACGAATGGTCACTTTCTATTTTTAAATTATCCATGTATCAATTGCGGTTATGACTCAGTTTTCATATAAAATATTCTGAACTGCTAAATTTTCTAGGTAACTAATCCTTTAACCATCAATTGTTCATAGTTTTAGTACTTCTGGATGGAAATCCTCTATAAATATATTACATACTTCCTTTTCTTAATAGCAGTATATAATTCAATATTAATAACTTAGTGGCACTAAAACGAACACTTCTTTTTCATTTTGCAATAGATGCTGGTGTGGTACAGTAGGGCAAAGATGTCCCGTCCTCAGGACACACTCTCAAATTTACTTGTCACCTCCATCACTAAAATGGAGTAAAGACTCTTCAGATGCAAAACCTCCTGGCCAATTATAACAGTTATCACTGATTAGACCTGGCAAATGAAAGATATTCAACTATTTCTTGATTAAATGAATCACCTTCACATAAGTTTTATGGAGTAGATACTATTAATATTCCTATTTTACAGATGAAAACATTCAAGCTCAGAGAGGTTAGACGATTTGCCCGATGTCACACAGTAAACATCACAGCTAGGATTAGAGCATTGTTGGACTCTAGTATCAGTGTTCTTAACCCTCATGCCATAGGGCCACACGGGACAGCCTTTTCCTATGGGGTTTTAATCATTCCACAGTTATCAGTATCCCTTGGCTTTTGGTTTCATAGCAGCTTGAGATTTCATTCATACACAATTCACTCAAAGTGTACAATCCAATGGTTTTTAGTGTATTCAGAGTTGCACAACCAACACCATAATCAATGTTAGAACATTTCATCACCCTAAGACAAACTCCATATCTGCTTTTAGTCACTCCCTATTTCTCCCCAACCTTCCTAACCACAGGGAACCACTAATCTATTTTCTGTCTGTGCAGATGTGTCTATTCTGGACATCTCATTTAAATGGAATCTTATGATACGTGTACAGTCTTTTGTGATTGTCTTTCACCTAGCATGATGTTTTCCAGGTTCCTTCGTGTTGTAGCCTGCATCAGTACTTCATTTCTTTCCACGGCTGAATATATTTCATAGACATTTGGGTTGTTTCCACTTTGGGGGCACTCCTTTGCTCTTTAAAATAAACTTTTTTACTGAGGCATAAAATACATAAAGTATGCAAACCTTAAGCATACAGTTCAGTGAATTTTTGTAAAGTGAACACCTCCCTCCCCCACCAGTTCAAGAAATAGAACATAAGCAGAATTCCAGAAGCTTCTCTTGTGCCTCCTCAGTCTCTATACTCACCAAAGATAACTGCTCTTTCTGACCTCTGTAATCTATAACCATAGGTCAGCTCTGCCTCTCTTTGCACTTTACATAAATGGATTAGTACAGTATGTATTGTGTGTGTGTGTGTGTATCTGGCTTCTTTTGCTCGATGTGTCTTTGAGATTCATCCACGTTGCGTCTGAATTTACTCCGCACCATTGCTGTGGAGTATTCCACTGTAAGAGTAGAGCACAGTTTATCCATTTTATTGTTGATAGAGACTTGGGTTGTTTTTAGTTTTCACTATTATGAATAATGCTGCTATGAGCATTCTTCTACATATGTACTCCTTTCTGCTGGGTATTTATCTAAGAATGAAACTGCTGGGTCATGGAGTATGAATCTATTCAGCTCTATCACATGCTGTACAACAGTTTTTCAAAGTAGATGTACCTGACTTTTCCCCTGCTCAGTGTATGAGAGCTCTAATTGATCCATATCCCCACTACATTTGGTATTGTCAATTTAAAAATTTTTTAGCTACTCTTAGAGGAACATAGCAATATCTCACTATCTAACGTATCTCCATTTTCCCTGGGGACTAATGATATTAAGCATTTTTCATATGTTTTTGGCAGTTGGCTATCTTCTTTAGTAAAGTGCTTGTTCGGCTCTACATATGCTCAATAAGAGTCTTTTGCTGGAGAGAGATATAGATATATAGATAGATAGATATAGATAACAAATACCTTCTCCTTCTCTGTGACTTGCCTTTTCACTATCTTAATGGTGTCTCTCAATGAACAGTTCTTAAATTTAATGAAATATAATCTATCACTCTTTTCCTTTAAGGTTAATACTTTTTGTGTCCCACTTAAGAGATCTTTGCTAAGGTCATGAGTTTCTTTTTCTATGTTATATTCTAGAGAAGTGTTAACACTTCTAGAAGTATTAATGTTCTACCTTTCACACTGTGAGCCACATGAAATTGATTTCTATGTATGGCGTGAAGTAGGAGTCAAAGTTCTTTTTTTTTTTTCCGTATGGATAGTCAATAGATCCAGCACCAGTGATAAACTCATCCTTTCCTTACTACACTGCTGTGACACCTTTGCTGGAAACCAGGTGATCATACACGTGTGGGTCTGTTTCTGGATCCTCTGTTCAGTTCCCACTTTGACTTCTGAACAGCAATTAAATATTTATTATTTCAGCATAAGCTTACTAAAATTCCATATCAATTTTAATCTTTCCATTTTTATATTAATAATAATTTTCAGTGAACACTTACTTTTTGTCTTGCACAGTTCTAAGTACCAGGGATTATCTCATTTAATCTTCCAGGCAATTTAAAATTAGCCGTTATTATCCCTGTTTTACAGGGTGGGAAATATGAGGCCTAGAGAGGTTAATTCTTACCTCCAGAATATGGGCTGTGCTCTTCTTATTTTGTTGTCACACTATCTACTTTTGTGGAAAAGCATCAGTAGCATATGCAACTTTAGGCATTTATTGCTAATACCTTTAGAGCTAGGTTGTGTTTTTGCAACAATAGGCACAAATGGAGCTTTGCTCCTTTAGCTTTTCATATACTCAGTATTTTGGAACTGCCAGACACCTGAGCAATTGTCTAGTCCAAACACATATACAGCTGGGGAAAGAGATTTTCAGAGAACTCACAGGCATGCCCAAACTTACATGATGCAGTAGAGGCAAAGATGAGACAAGAACCCAGTTCTGCTCCTATTCCAGTGCTCTTTCTGGGACCACAAATGCCTCTCACCACACAATGAGTGTTTGGATCACTGAGGCTTCTTAGCTGGCTTCCAGGTTTACCTTGGTGCCAGATACTTGAGGATGCCTGAGTGGTGGGTGCCAGATTATCTTGGCTTTAATGAGCAAGGAAACTGGAACCAATCAGCAGAGCTGGAAGCAGATGAACAGGCCATAGTCCAAATTTGGTTTAACAAGGTGCACTGAGACATCCATGAAAAAAAGAGAACTTCCAAAACCCAGACCCCACAGGAATCAGGCTAGCAAGATTTGAATGGAACATAGGAATAAGACTTAGAGGGGTGGAGCTGTGTCTCCACTTAATCTTTCCACTTCGATTCTGTGTCCTCAAAACAGGAACTCATTGGCAAGCATCCCAGAAGCCCACTTCGATGCCAGAGGCTTCGCATGACTATTCAGTTACTTGGATTTTTTGAGTCAAGGTACGATTCAGTAAAAAATGACCATACAACAGGACAGTTAAAACTGTTCACTCACCAATGCCCCAGATGAATGGAGAAGACATGCACCTCCTTATGAGCGGATGGTTCTACAGAATTCTCCATTTCTCTTCCCAGGTTCATTATCAAGGGCCAGGCTATGAAAATAGGATTTGTCTGAGATCAAGTACTTGGGTTGCCTGATATTTGCCTGAGGTCAGAATGCCCCCTGACATAAGCGACTGCAAGAGGAAAAATCACTGTTTCAAAACCAGGATTAGAAATGATTTTACAGAGAAGAGGAGTGTAGGAGGAATAGTATTCGAAGCACTGGGCATCATAAAGATGTCAGAGACAAAACCCAGAAATGTATCCAAGTCGAAAACGGCCCTGAAGTGGAATTTTTCTTTTTCAAAATCTATGTTAGAGTTATCAGGGGTTCTCTTCTAGAATACAAGGAACAGATTTTAAAAACAATTTAATTTTTGATTAAATTAAATGTTTCACATAGTTTTGTTTTGCTTTTTGTTCGTCTGTTTGTTTGTTTGTTTTGGCCATGCTACATGGCTTGCAGGATCTGACTTCCGCGACCAGGGATTGAACCCGGGGCCCTGGCAGTGAGACAACCGAGTCCTAACCACCGCGCCACCAGGGAAGCCCCATAAATCTTATTTTTAACCTACATGTGGCATATGTTTCTAACAGCTAACAGATCAAATTGTCCTAATTACTGAATAAGTGTGAGTTGCCTCCTACACTATAGTATTCGACATTTAGGAAGGCCGTCCCTTTGAAACATGGTACTTCAGGGTTCAGTTTGTTGAAGTGAACGAAACAGGGAAAAGCATAACCAATGGGCTAAGAGAATATGAGGAGCTGACTCTGGGGGTTTAAATTAAGGTACTGAGTCTGAGATGAAGTCAAATTCCAAAAGGCTAGGGAAGGCCTGACACGAGAGAACAACTGCAAGACCAGCAGCTAGAAAGCTGAGAGACAACTCAAGGTGAGAAGAATGGTTGAAAGGCGTGGTCCAGTACAAAGAGGGTAGGCAAGTGCCAGGCTGCCTCCTGAGGGTGTTGGGAGAACAGGAGAACATACAGGATTTACACCTCTATACATGTATCTGTCCCCTTGGCCCTCCTGCAAGGCAGGACAGAAATGGAATTCCAGCAGGTCCATATAGCAAAGGGCCGTGATGCTCTCCCCATGGTGCTTAAAGTAAGACTCTAGATTGTAAAGCCTATCTCCCCACCCAGTGACCTAAGTGACAAGAGCCTAGGATTCAGTCTTTCTATCCCTGGTCAATAGGGAGCTTCTGTGGGCATGGGGTATAAGGTGGGGTCCCACCTGAGTTAAGGATTGCAAAGCATCCTTTGCAATAAAATACCCTGTGCAAGGTTAGAAGTGGTGCAGAGCACAAAGTGATGTAATGCTTTAAGTCACCTCAGGGTCCAGTGCTATGTATGTGGCAGGAGAGGAGCAGACTAGGTCTCCTACTAGATGTATAACCAAATGATCTTTGGCTTCTGTTAGCGTGCAGCAACTATACTGCCGCTGTAGTGCACTGGCAAGACAATTCTCGTGTTGGGGCTTGCAGGGTGAGACACGGGCATATGCTTCTCTAAAGGGAACGAACCTTCCTAATGTTACTCTTTCTGGGAAGGGGCAAGTCCTCGGTTGGGAAGTGCAAAATGAAAGAAGTAGGCCAAGGTGTCTTTCCAGAAGCTCTTAGGTCTAGACTTCTGAAGGGCGGATGTTGAGGTGTGGGCGCCCGGGTGGCGCTCAGCGTGGGGACAGGTCAGAACCTAGGTGGGCCTGGATCTGGGAGCAGTGGAAAGCAGGACACTTCCTGATGCTTTGTTACTCTCCGTTGCTCTTCCTTTTGCTACCCTCTAAGGTTTAAGTAAAGTCCTGTTCGAAAGTCTAGTCTCAGTTGTGCTTGAGGTACTAAGCAAAGGATTATGGGCACCACACTTGGACCAAAGTGATACCAAGTCCTCTCAGCACCCAGGTCAGCGGACAGAGGGAGTCGTGGTTAGTAAGGAGGGAGCGGATGTCCAGATGGAGACTATCCATGTGGTCCAGCTGTCCTCCCCACCTGGGAATCACTCCTCTACTGCTAATCTCTGGTCATCTGAGTTTCTTTTATTAGACAAGGTAGTTTCCTTTTTGATGGTATCTTTGTAATAAAGGCTTTCAACCATTCTTGGCTCTCTGGTGAATAGCCTGTAGGTCAACATGGATCATATTTCAGAGTTAGGTACTCCTGGGTAGTGTGAGGAAAGTAGCAGGGGTAGAAACCCAAAGTCCTATGTAAGGGGGTATTTTGTGTGGAAGGCAATGACAGAGGTAAAGTCAGCCGTGAGGAAACAGGTAACTCACTCAAGCTTCACGCATTACGGA
This sequence comes from Physeter macrocephalus, assembly GCF_002837175.3. Classification (NCBI taxonomy): domain Eukaryota; kingdom Metazoa; phylum Chordata; class Mammalia; order Artiodactyla; family Physeteridae; genus Physeter; species Physeter macrocephalus. The sequence continues at coordinate 131,777,293 of NC_041215.1, read as the reverse complement.
AACATGACATCAAGTGTATTCTGATTTTAGGCCATTCATCTGGCCACTGATCTGGGAGAGGGTAACAGAATGTATTTAAGATTTCTAAACATACTGAATTTTTCTTAAGTTAAAAATGTTTGTGCACTTATTCTCATTTAACTGTATTGTGACCCAAGAACATGATCTGTATGATACCAATGACTTTTTGAAATATGCTTAATGCTTTAATACAAAGTCAATTTTTATATATGTTTTCTCTTGAGAAACACTTGAGAACACTGTGTGATCTTCATTTGTGGGTATTATACTTAGATATGGTTATTAGAGCTAGCTTGCTAACCGTGCTGTTCAAATTTTCTGTAGTTTTACTGAATTTCTGGTCTGTTTGAACTATCATTTCCTGGCAAAGGCATATTAATTTAACCCACTATGATGATGAATTTATCAATTTTTCCTCATATTTCTGTCAACTGTTGTTTTAATATATATTTTGAAGCTATATCACCTGGTAATATGTTTAGACACTATCTTTTCTGATGAATTGATCCTTCTAATTGTCATTTAGAGACTCCCTTTACATTTAGTAATGTTTTCTATCTTAAAAGCTGTTTGTCAGACATTATAAAAAATATATACTAGCTTTCTTTTGCTTAGTACATTACCGGTATAGCTTTCCCCACCTTTTTACATTTAATCTTTGCGTCTTCATGTTTTAAGTGTGTGGTTATAAACAGCGTATAGATAGATGTCGCCAGTCTAACAGTCTTTGTTTTTTAACTGCAGAGTTAAATTTGATGTGCTTATTAATTTTTTTTGGTACTTTAATATGTGCTTTTTATATGTCCTGTGCTCTCTACCACTTTGGAAGTTATTTACTGTATTTCTATTATTATTTAAAAGATATTTGAAACACTTATGGAACATGAACACTATAACATATATGATATAAAACACAAAATAACACAGAAACTGAATATTAAAAAGTGTATCTTTATATGTTCCCAATTCTGTTACATGCCAAATTTTTTTCAAACATTGATGATTTTTCGAAAAAGACCTTAATTTGACAATTAATAGCACTCTACTACTATAAAAATGAAAATGAGATCTAAGAGCAATGTTTGATATTTTGTTTCTATTTTTTAAGATTTACATTTTGGCAGGGCCAAAAGTGGAAACAGGAACTTTTGTTATTCAAGTCAATGAATTATGTGTTTTACTATGACATGCATGAAAAGCATTACAGAGTTTGGTTAGTTGTCTTGTGTGTTTCCTTGGGGAGTAGAGGGAGCTTCTACTGCTCCAGTTATAATAGATAATGCCCATATTTTGATTCAGTACTTGTACCCACAATTATGTTCTTGTAGCAAGTCATCTTCTCCCTTCCCCTTATCTCTGAACATTTTGTGAAGCTAATCTTTATAGGCTCAATTTTTTAAACTTTCTCCCTTTTTATTATAAGCACTTAAAGCTATAAAATTTCCTCTAAGTATTGCTTTAGCTGCATCCTTGCATGTTTCATAACTTTTCTGTACGTTTACTTTTACTAGAACTTTTATCTTTGGCAAATCTTTAAGGCCTTGGTTAAGAGTTAATTCTTCCGGAAAGGATATGCTTATGATTCTGACTGGTTTCTAGAAACACTGTCCATTTGGTGCCACTTTAAACTAGGTACTTGGCTTGCAATTTTACGGGCCATGAAGGTAGTATTAATTCAGGTCCTGAGCAAACTTTCTGGGTCACTAGGCATTAGAAGATACCATTAGCTGCTTTGGCACATACCTCTTTCTTTGGTTATCTGCTCTTGTTTCATTCCTGGCTTCTAAGGGCTGGCAAGACCTTTCTTGCCAGCTCAGCCATTTAAAGAGTTTTATTGAAGAAGAGTTCTTCAGGCTATCCATTCTACGATATTACTGGCAATGTAGTAAGCCCTATGCAAAATGTAGTGTATATACACATTTGTGCATTTTTTTCTGAAGAGAGACTGTGACTCTAAAGAGATTAAAACCACTACCATACGTTCTGTTTCAGCCTTATACAAAGTAAAATAGCAAATTCTGGGGCTTCCCTGGTGGCGCAGGGGTCGAGAGTCCGCCGGTCGATGCAGGGGACACGGGTTCGTGCCCCGGTCCGGGAAGATCCCACATGCCGCGGAGCGGCTGGGCCCGTGAGCCATGGCCGCTGAGCCTGCGCTCCGCAACGGGAGAGGCCACAACAGTGAGAGGCCTGCGTACCGCAAAAAAAAATAAATAAATAAAAATAAAAAATAAAATAGCAAATTCTACCTGATGTTTTACAGATCTCCAGGCAAGAGGAAATTCTACAGATAACCATTTAAAGTTGATTTCCAGTCTTAAACTATAATTCAGAGAGATATATGCATCCCAGTGTTCATTGCAGCACTATTTACAACAGCCAAGACATGGAAGCAACCTAAATATCCACAAACAGATGAACAGATAAAGAAGATGTGGTACATATATACAATGGAATATTATTCAGCCATGAAAAAGAATGAAATAATGCCATTTGCAGCAACATGGATGGACCTAGAGAGAGAGTATCATACTAAATGAAGTAAGCCAGACAGAGAAAGACAAATATCATATGATATCACTTATATGTGGAATCTAAAAAAAAAAAAAAGATACAAATGAACTTATTTACAAAACAGAAATAGACCCACAGACAAAGAAAACAAACTTATGGTTACCAAAGGGGAAAGGAGGGGGAGGGATAAATTAGGAAGTTGGGAGTAACACATACATACTACTATATATAAAACAGATAACCAACAGGGACCTGTACTCAATATTTTATAATAACCTATAAGGGAAAACAATCTGAAAAAGAATATACACACACGCGCACGCGCACGCGCGCACACACATACTCATGTGTAACTGAATCACTGCGCTGCACACCTAAAACTAATATGAGACTATAAATCAACCACACTTCAATAAAATAAATGAAATTTTTTAAAAAGTTGATTTCCATTCTCAAAATGTCACCTGATTTCTACATTCTGGAATTACCTTGGCATTACCTCCCTATACCAACCTAACCTCCAAACACTTCCAACAGAGGGTAATAAAAAACAAACTTTTTCAATTTCCGATGTCTCAACATGCTATTAATTAAGATCTATCTGCTAACAAAGGAATACTTGGATTTTTGTAATACCAACTTTCTATTTCTCCAAACTAACAGATGACTGTATTGCCATCGAAGATGTGCTTGGTTGTTAAAAAGTCTTTTCTTAACTAGCAAGCCTGTTTGCCAAAATAATTAAAGGAAGAAAAGTTCTGGCTTTTGCATCATAAATTGGTTTTTTGTTGTTGTTGTTATTGACCTTCACTATCACGTTAAGGTTCATTCAATAAGTAAATTTTATCAGAAAATTAGCACTCACTGAATTTGGAAATGGCAAGGACACAGACAGGAGGGAGACGGATAAAAATGACAAATAAAAGCAATAAACAACTTGCCGTGGAAGCCTGTAGGTATGCAGTGAGAAGAGTAGTGCAGGCTATTCAGGAGACTCATGCAAGAAAATAATGGGGAAGAAGTGAGCCTCAGATATGCCAACTCACAGAGCTGCAGGACCAGATGTCATGATCATAATATATAATTCAGTTATCTCTCAGTATCACTGAGACATGAGGAGATGGACTGAAAACCATGACTGTGATGAGGGAAAGGTACACCTAATTCTAAAGAAATAGACATTGTAGGAGGGCATGTGGTGTAAGCTTATAGGTCAGCATAAAAGCCCATAAACAACCCACAAACTTAAGGGTCGAAGCACGGTGGAAATAAAAAGGGCAAGGTAAGAAACAGAAAAAGGAGAGAAACGCTAAACGCTTGTAACAAGATGCCTGGTTAGACCGATTCGATCAAGCGATTTTCAAATGCAGGGTACCATGCATGACCCTCAGGATATACAGATGTCCGAGTACTGCCCTGCTTTTAGGAAACAAGCAAAAAGGAGAATTAAATCCACAAGCAATGATATTTACTGCTGCATCAGACACATGAAGAAAATATGCTGATAGGATAGGAACAGTTCATTCTGCCAGGAGGAAAGGAAAGCGCCGCAGAGGTTTCATCTTGCTGTTGAACGAAATTCTGACACAGAAGTAGGAAGGGAGGCCAGGCATTCTAACTGGAGGGCAAAGGGCAAGGCAGAGGCTGGGAGGCAGGGTAGAGTGAAGTGGATATGCAAAGCCTGGAGTGGCCAGACACCATTAGGGGCGTGTGTGTGTGCGCGCGCACGCGTGCGTGTCCATGTGCTGGGGGAAGTGGCGTTGGGAGGTGGGGAAGGTGGCAGAGGGGGCTGGGGAACTAATCTTAAAGGACTTTGATAACAAAGCTCTGCTAAAAAATGTGGACCCTTCTGTAGGTACGAGAAGATTTTCAAGCAGAAAAGTGACATGATCTGGTCTGTGTGTGTACATAAAAGAAAACTAACTGGGTAGCCAGGTAGGCGGCGCGCAGCGGGGGAGGGGAGATTATTGACAAGGCCGTGACAACGGTGCTGAGAGGAAGAGGAAGCAAATGTGATTCCAGGATTCCCTTTTTTAACAAAACTGTGGTTGACTAGGTGGTAGGTGATGATGTCTTTATAAAAGTAGGGGACGGAGAAGAAACAGGCTCAGAGGGGAAGCAGGTCCCAGCATCCTTGTCCTGGTGTCCACCATGTTCTCCCTCTCACCAAACCCCCAAATTTGTATCATTGCGACTTCTGCTCCCACACCTCGAAGGCCAAAGAAAATCACCCAGGCTTGGTAGTAGTCCAACTCGGCACACGTGAACGGTGTTTGGGAAGGCCTTGTATGATCCGTTTCCGGTCAGCTCCCCCATCCAAGCCCTTTCACTATCCCCTGCTCCCCGTACACAGCCCCTTCCCCATCTGCCCTCAGCAGGAGGGCCGCTTCCTCTCACAGCCGAAGTGGGTATTATCCAGGGTTAATACTCAGCAGCGGCCCATTCCCTACGTCTTGCTTCTCCGCCTCAAGGGAAGACGTGTTTACCCTCCATGTCTTGGCCTCACTTTCCACGTATACCCTGAATTCACTCCCACCTTCTTCTTCAAGAACTTGCAAAATCATCAGCTCCTCTCACTCCTATATTTTCAACTTCTCCTTCTCCAAGCTGTCCTGTCCTCCCTGCCCCTCAGAGGTTTCATAGCCAAGCTTCTTAGAGAAAGCTGCCTCCATTGCTGTTTTCCACTCCCTTCTCCACCACCTGCAGTCTGGCTTCCCCTCCTCAAAGCCACTGACTGACACTAGCCTCTCAAGGTCGTCAATGATCTCCTGGTTGCCAAACCCAAAGACTTCACGGTTCTCTCTTACCTGACTCTCCTACAGCCTTTATGGCTTTTCTGCATTTAGCCTGCTCTGCCTGCCCCCTCTCCCCTCTCTCTCCTTCGCCTCCAGGCTCCCTGGCCTCACCTCTCAGTTATTTTCCACATCTTCCCAGGGGCCCAGCCAGGGTCCTCTTCTCAGTCTGTGACTTCTCCTGGGCGTCTCCCAGGCCCACGTACTGATGACTCCCAAATCTCCATCTCCAGCCCTAACTCCTTTGACTTGTCCCCTTCGTATTTCTACCTGGATGATTCTCAGGGACCGCAAACCCAACATGTGCTTACCTCTGAACGCACCACCTTCCCCCCAAAACCAGCTCTCCTCAATATTTCCTATTGAATGCCATTATGTTCTGCCCACTGCCCAAGCCGGAAACTTCGATGAGATTCTAGATTCTTCTCCTACTGCCAATATCAAAAGTTTACTAACTTATTCACTCATTCAACAAACATTTCCAGGTGTGTCAACTATGTAACACACAGTGTGCTGGGCACTGAGGGTGCAACAGTGAACAAAAGGACATCCCTTCCCTTGTAAAGCTTACCATCCCGGAGGACAGACCCGCAAGAGTACCTTAAAGGGAATCGAGAAGCAGGGGGTGGTGGGGTGGGGAGAAGACTGTGGCAATAGGGTGGTCAGGAAGGGCCTCCTTGAGATGACATCTGAGTAGAACTTGGAGTAGTGAGGGATCTGGGAGAAGGGGGGTCCGGACAGAGGGATTAGAAAGTTCAAAAGTGCTGAGGCAGGAGCAGCCCGGCGTGTCTGAAGGACGACACCACGGCCATGGTGGCTGGAGGAGGGCGGGTGAGACAGGGACCGTGGGGAACAAGGTTGGAGAGGCCGTTAGAGACCGCAGTAGGAAGGGTAGAAGAAACAAACAAACGAGACAGCAGTACGTCCCGGTAAGGACTTGGGTGTTTATCCTCAGCAGGACGAGAAGTCTTGGAGGGACTGGAGCGGGGGAACGACCTGATCAGATCGACATTTTACAAGGCCTGCCTTGGCTTCGATCCGTGGGAAGAAAAGGCCGACACGAGAGAGCGGTTAAGAGGCTCCTGCAGCGGCCCGGAGCCCAAGTCCTGCCCCGATTTCCTGTCCCGGCTAGCTCCTCCCTCCCGGTCTGCCTCCTCAGCCTCTGCCTTGGTTGGGGCACTTGCTGTCTCTCAGAACTCAGACCATCTTAACACCACGCTCAATCCAGACTCCTCACTGCTGCCACAGAGATCTCCTCCGCCTGCAAGTTGGATCCTGACTCTCTCCTGCTGAAAGCTCTTTGCTTCCCATTCCACTCAGGACATGACTCCCACTCCGGAACGGAGCCTGCGAGCCCCTTTCCGGTCTTACCGCACAGGCTCCTCCCACCCCGTCGCGGTTCGGTCACGTTGACTTCCGGTTCCTTTCGGTGCCGAAGCCTTTGAACCACAGGGCCGGCGCACACTCTGTTCCCTTAGCTGAAAACGTTCTTCCTCCCCACTGTGTGGCTCACCCCTGTTTATTCTTCAAACTGAGGTTTAAATACTGCAGTCCGTCCTCCCACACCCGCTCTCCATGAAGTCTCAACTTTCTAGCAGGGCCTACAAAAGAATTCATGATCTCCTCCCTGCTTTATCTACGACTACCACCCCACTTGAACCTCACGGTCCAGGTATTTCAAGTTCTGTGTGGTTCCCTCCAAAACACCATGTATCTGGCGTCCTGGGACTTTGCACACGCTCTCCCCTCCGCCTGGGAACCCCCTCTCCTCTCGGCAGCCTGTGCGTACCACCAGCGACTGACTCACTGAGCGCCGGCTCTGAGCCTCACGCTGCCGGGGGGCGTACGGTGGGAGGATAGATAAGAAACAAGACAGTCAATAGCACGTCAGTGGGTGATGAGTGACGAGGGAAAAAGTAAAGCAAGGATGGTGGAGAGCCGGTGGGAGGGGAAGAAATTAGAGGCAGAGTGACGAGGGAAGGCCTTACTGAGAGAGCGACCCACCTGATCTCCACTCAGCCACACGGCTCTCCAGGGAAAGAGCAATGCAGGCAAAGGCAACAGAGCGCAAAGGCTGAAGAGCACGGAAGGAAGGGGACTGGAGACTCCCGGGAAGTGAGGGAGCAGAGGAGAAGAGTTACAGAGGGCAACTGGAGAAAAGTAGTCCAAAAACTACAGCCAAGGGCAAGTAGAGCCCCCTAAGTCCAAAGAAGAGTAGATGAAAAGCCAAACACTGCACACACGTTTGCTGAATTGAAGTCAGGGACAAGCTGTGTCACTGAACCTTCTGAAGCCACATAGCAGCGGGAGTAAGAAATAAATGGGAAGCGGGAAAGTAGCCGCAGCAAGAAGACTGCTCTTCAAGGGGTCCTGATGGACAAAGGAAGGTGTGAACACTCCTGAGGCTGTAGGGGGCTGAGGAAGGTCTTCCAGGATGGAGACTTAGGTTTGTGAGAGGAGGAAGCCAACCCGAAGGGAAACATAAAGGGGCTGGGGTGAATGCCTGGCGGGGTAAGGTCTTCCCAGAGGTGAGAACAGAGCCCAGGAAGAGGGTCTGGCCTGGCTGCTGCGATTTGCTGGAACCTTGTACTCATAAGCTCCAGGACTCCCACCCATGCTCTCCTCCTCCCCAGCAGCAGATCCAGAGCCTTCATCTCTGCTCTTTGCTCATTAAAATTACTACCATCCATTCTATTGCTCAGGCTCTCCAGCCTAACCCAGGGGAGCACAGTCTTTCCAGCTCCTACCTCCTCACTGCCTCCAAAGATGACCACTCGTGATAAGAACTCTCAGCAGGTGACACATAGAACCATACGGGGAAGTCCAGAGTTTAGGAATTCTATGAAATTCTTACAGACTTTCTCCTAGTCTCTTGTTCCTATTCCCTAAGTGAGAAGGGCTCCCAGGAACAGGGCTCCCAGGAACAGAGCTCCCTAGTCCATCCTCCTCAGGGAAGGGAAAGGGAAAGCCAGACAAGAGGCAAACCAGCAGGAAGACTGGCGCCCCCTACAGCAGTGCAGGTAGTGTGCGTTCCTGAGGTCCCTCAGGCTGGATGATGACCTGAGCACTTTCTCATACCTGGACAGTAGGACAGACCCCGCTTTCTCTGAGTCAGATGGCTGCCCTCTGTGGGGGTGGGAAAGACGGGCAGGCGGCTGAGCACAGGGGTGCACTCCTTGGGTGGGACTGTCGTGGTTCAGAGGTGAAGGCAGCGAGGAGGAGAGACGGGTGAGAGGGCTACGACCCTGGGTATCCAGCCCAGGCAATCCATCGAGACTTCTGCTAAGTTATCGTTAAGGTATAAATTCCAATTTCCAAAGAGCCTCAAGGATGAATGGATTTGTTTATTTATTCTTAATTCATTCATCCATTCACTCATTTTCCCCCAGGGGTTTTCAGTATACTCACAGAGCTGTATAACTCTGAGCTAGTTGTTTCAGAACATTTTCATCACCCCCCAAAGAAACCCCAAACCCATTAGCAGTCAGTCCCCACTCCCCCTTTCTCCAATCCTTCATTTCTAAGGTCTGGCTAGGATAACCCTGCCATGTTCAATGGCAGAGCACTCATTACAGAACAAAACATTAGAGAAACAAGACGCCAGAGAAGCAGGGAACATCAATTTCCTGTAGGATCTGTTGGGAGCCTGAATCAACTAAACGCTGAATAAAGGTCCTGACTTGCCTGACTGATAATTTCCTCTCGCAGAGACTAGAGCAAAGCAATAATGCAGGCTTAATTGAACAGAACAGGTGGCTGGAACTGGCTGGGAGAGAGTCACCGTGCCCTGGCAGCCAGGGAGGAGAAGTCAGGATACAGGCAGCCATTTACCTCAGAGCTCATAAAGGCAGAAGTAACGCCGTGACATGGGAAATGGGCTCAAACTTAATAAGCTACAGGACATAGAAAAATATACAGGATGCTTAACTGGGACGCTGTAATGCAGATACACATGACAGCCATTATCTAGTATCTGAGGAGTTGTCACGTGAGAGACAAGACTTATTCTATAGGCTCCCAAGGGGCATACATGGGACCAACGAGTGGAAAATTACAGGAAGACAGTGGTATTTCAGATCATTACAGGGGAGGATTTCCTGATAGTCATGCAATCTTAAGGCCAAATGGGCTGCCTGTAAGGTAGAGAGTTAAAGTGCAACCTGGATATTCAGTAAGTAGATGCTGTAGAGGTAATCTGAAAACCAGAGGGTGATGTCACAACTGTGGCACTCCCACACGTGAGCGGTGAGGTCAACCGTGAGGTGTGCTGCAAAGGTCTGTTACAATAATCAAACACTGGAGTGTGTGATTTACTGTCTTTAGGTTCTGGGTTATCATTATGACCAGTCTTACTCACTTGCATTATTAAATATCTTCTGGAGCTAAAGTGAAAGACTCCATGTTAAAGTTAGCGGGCTGGTTAATGCTCGTGGGAATGTCGCCCTCAAGTGTGTTTACAGGCTGTAAGAGGTGAAAAATTACCGGGCTAGGTGACTGGTAGAAATCTCGCACCTATAGGAGATACTGGTAACAAGTCCTGGGGGTTCATCTGAACTCTACATACAGAAAGGGAGAGTAAGGACTAAATAAGTTACTTCTGTCTGCGCGTTTTATCTTCACAGAAGAGTCATTCAGACGATTTCAATGGGACCGAAGGAAAGTTTAACCTTTATATTTTCTTTAAATAAAAACGGTTATAGATGACGTAAATATGCCCAGAAAACATTATTTGCTTTTTGAAACATTAAACTTTTTTTCCTCTAAGCAAGAATTGACATGAACTGGTAACTAGCAGAACCTGAACTCGGCCAGCCTCACCCCAATCCAAACTGGAACTGACTTTCACTTTTCATCTCCATGGATAAATGGCCTTGGCAGAGACAGCTGTCACAAAGGCCAGCTGTAGAAGTGCCACCATAAAAACGCTGGACTGCCCAACTCGGGCCTTTTCAGACTCTTTCCCCGACTCCTCTGCCGTGTCCCTTTTCTGCTGCTCTGCCAAATGACCGGATGTTAATTACTCCCCTGGAATGCAAGAATAGCTAAGCGCATGGAAGGTGTCTGATCACCTGGGGCAGCGGCTACTGGGCAGCCTGTGATCGCTGGCACCTCATAATTTTTTTTTTACTACAAAATCTTTTCATTATAAAGCTACTATTACCACATTATAAACATTTGGAAACTAGGGAAAAGAGAAAAATCACTTATGGACCCATCATCCTAATAAAATCGCTGTTTGCATTTTGCTGAGTTACCTGCTCTTCCTCCTGGCTCTCTGCATATGATTAGACGGACTGCACGCATTTAGCCTCCTCTGCAGAGCATTTGCAGCAGCTTATATAAACACATATCATCAGACAGACAGCTCCACGTAGACATGCTCTCTCCGAAACCAGCTGGTCCTCCCGATTCCCCGATTTCTAACTTGTCGATTCCATCTCCTCGCCATCCAGGTTGGAACTTTTGCCCCGTCTTGGATTCCCCTCCCTCAACTCCAAATCCATTTCCATTGATTCTTTTCTGTCATCACCCCTTTTTCACAGCTGTCCTCCCCACCCCCATTAATAGTAATGCCACCACCTCCAGTCCAGTTTCTTCTACCTACATCTCTAAACAATTATAATGTTTCTCCGCCTCATTTCCCCACCTCTACTTCCTCTCCTTTTCCTTCATCTTGCACTGCTAAATGACCTCCCTCATTATGAATGTTCTCCCTGAAGAGCAGATTGAAAACAATTGGTTTTCGACGGTCTGACAAAGCATATTCTTTGGTTGGAAATTTATAAACACGTACAACTTGTCCCCAGTCAATCCTTCCTGCTCCACCTTTGGCCTACACGAAGCCTCTGCTGGTAACCTGGTACCCTCGACATGGCACGTAGCATGTGGAGTGAGTGGGGCAAGACGCGTGCCGGCTCCCCGGTGTCCCTGCAAGGGGAATATCGTGTGAGCCGGCTGAGATGGGCTAGCAGGGGTTGGGCCTACCCTTCCACCATTAACAACTATAGAAGTGGCCAAAATAAACGAAGCAACCGTTTCCAAGCATTAGGCTACAAATAGAGCAGGGCTATGACGCTGGAGAGAAAGGAAATACAGGAAGTGAGGTCCAGTGTCACCTGGCTTTCTGCCAGGGGGCACTTTTCAGCTGGGGCTCAGGGAAGTGGATGTGAGAGTGATATGCCCAAGCCTTTCCATGCAGCAAAGATTGCTCAGGGTATAAGAAACCAACGTAGTATTTGCTGTTTTGAGTAGGCTGCTTAAACTTCAGATTTTAAAAATATATAATTCCTCTGAAATTTCCATGGGGACGTTTCTCTCTCTATGCTTTACCTCCCTTTCAATTTTCTTTAGTTGGAAACACTGAGCGCCACTGCCCACAGTCTCAGGGAGACTCCCTAAAAGAAGAGGAAAGCACTTCTGGGCACTGAGGTTTTCTGCCTCTCAGCTTTGTATCTACTGAACCTCACTTTTTTTTCTGGAGAAGAGACAACACGCTGAGCCCATGAAGTTTTGCACTAATGGACTATGTGAACATCTCTGCAGTGTTTGCCAAGACCGGGCCACTGGGCCACCAACACTCTGCAGGAGACTGAAGCCACAAGACTGCATACCATCATGGGCAAGCCACCAAAGGCCACGTTAGTGCCAAAGCCATATCGGAGAATAACTAAAGCCACAGCAGTCACCAGACCCCACCCCAGTGAGGGGCAGGAAGCCGCTCCAGACTCTAAGCGGCTCATCTGGAGGGGCATTAGGAAGGGCATGGCGAGGGTTTGCTCTTTTCACACCTCACACATTTTCCCCTCCCCCTGTGATAGTTTTCAAAGACCACTGGCATCAAATCCCACTTTTTCCTTCCCGGCTCCATCCCCAAAGAATGTTTCAGGAGCCTCTAACAGCTGCCTTGCGCAACTTGCTGGACAGATGAAGACCTACGCGGGGCAGAGCAAGCTTCTCCAGCTCAGGCCTTGAGGGGCTTCCTCAGGGGAGGTGTTCCTGCCGCCTCGGCTGAGCACGTCTTTGGACGGCACCCCCCGAATCACCCCAGCGTGTCGTTCAATTCAGGTAAAAAAACTCCGTGCTTCCCCGAAGCAGAGCTTAGGGGCCTTCTTTAACACGTGACGCCCTCCCTGGAGCCTCCTGCAGGGCCAGGCCTGAAGTTAGTTCTTCTGCCCTCACTGCTGTCCCTTCTGAGGCCTGAGAAGGGTCCTAGCAAGAGGACATTTCTTATTCTCACTCTCACTGAAGTCAGTCAGGAGCACAATCTTTAGGTCACACACTGTGTAGGCTCAGGGGCCTACGGCAAGTTCAGGGAGCACCAGGCAGCCAGGCTGGCCACACAGGGGTGCACGCTGCCTGCCACCAAGAGGGGGAAGAGAAGCTTCCATCCTACCATCAGCGACGGGCTTGCAGGAGAGGGCGTCATCGAGGTCTCGGGCAGTTGATGGGTCGATGGTGAAGACACAGTCTTTTCTAGGGAAGATTGAAGACATGATTAGCAAGGCCACAAATAACAGACACTTGACCCCACTGTAGTACAGCTTTAAAGAACAGCTCTTTTGCAAATGTATAAATGGTAGACAAAGTGGAGAGTAACTTCTCTCTTGTCTCTCTAACGGGGGATCTTTAATAAAATGCAAACTGGGGGAGGATAACGAGGCTCCATACTGTCTCCGAGTGTCTTTCTCTTTCTCTCTGCTGACTGGCCCCTACGTCTCCTTGATCCTGAGTTAGAACAGGTGTGACCAGGTGGAAGTGAGGCAGCTTCCATGAATGAGGCTTCCCAGGAGCCGCCCTCCCCTCCCCCCACACAGGCTCTCTAGCCAGCATTCCCTGCTCCCACTGGACTCTCCTCAAGCCCTTCCTCCATTCCCTCCAGTACTATCGGCACCACGGCTGCCATTCCCCGGGGCCCCTCCTGCCTCATCAACGCTGATGACGGGGGACATCCTGGCAGTCACCACAGTTAGTTGGCTTTGTTCTTAAAGTCTTATTTCCTATGTTGCTCTCCTGCTCAAAACTTCCCCCAAAGCCCTCACAGGCCGCCAAGCAGCTCTGGGCGCTGGGCGGCAAACCTCCCGGGGCCTTCCTTTACCTGTCCCCTTACTGCCCAGTTCCCTTATTCCTGATAAACCTCACCAGCCCTCTCTGATCCTCCACACTGATCATCTCACCACCATAATACCTTGATTCTAAGACAGTATTAACTCTAGGACACACTACCAATTCAATAATAGCTTCTTGGGGAAACAAAAACCCCGACCACGTTAAATATATACATTGATTTTAAAGTACTTCAGGATTTCAGAAATGTCGAGATGTTTCTTTAAAAAAGACTCTTAAATGGTAACTGGATAAATGGATAACCAAACTGTGGTACATCTACACCACGGAATACCACTGAGCAACAAAAAGGAACAAATTACTATACACGCAACAACTTGGATGAATCTCAGAGGTATTATGTCAAGGAAGCCACTCTCACAAGCTGACATAGTCTATGATTCCATTTATATATGACATTCTCAAAAAGACAAAATTATATAACAGAGACATAAGTGATTTTCAGGGCTTGGGGAAGGTGGGATTAAAAAGGGGTGCTTGTTCTGAAGGAATGGAGCTTTTCTGTATCTTGATTGTGGTGGTGGCTACATGAACCTATATGTGTCAACATTCATAGAACTGTACAACAAATAAAGGTCAATTTTACTGTGTATTAATTTAAATGTTTTTAAATTTTAAATGTGATTTCTGAATCAAGGAAAGTAAAAAAAATTGTTAGTAGAATTGATTGATGGGTAGTAGAATTATGGCTTAATATTTTTCCTTTATCCTTGTCCATATTTTTCAAATTCGCGCTATGATTAAGTATTACTATTATAAGTGGAAAAAATTAACACTGTATCAAATCTCCTCCAATCAAAAAATAATCAGATACATAATACTGTTTATAAGGATATTCAACAATCTTATAGATTCCTATTGCTTAATACAGTTAATAGCTTTAAAATGATGAATCTGGTAAAACTATATACTCACTGGTACACTAAGAAAAGGGGACAGGGAAAGGTGGGTGCCACTCAGGTGGAGGAACAAGAGCCCTGAGAGCACAGTCCCAGGAAGAGTGCTTCATCAGAAGATTCACTCTTCTCGCTAAACATCTCACGAACAGGCACATACAGTGTGGGGAACATAAATGCTGAGGTCTCAGGAGATAAAGAAATAATCTGTTTCACTATGTAAAAGAAACTGTAATTACACAAGAGTGCCAGAGGAAAAGAGAAGCACCATGTCCCCTGGAAAGCAAGCTCTTGGAGGGCTTTGTGTTACAGTGCTATGAACAGAGGTTGCAACTCACAAATGTTTGTTAAATGAATAAATGCATGCATGCTGACAGGAAGAGACAAGGAAGTGAAATTAATCCTGATACCATGGTAAAGGGCTCTAAATTGGTGAGGATCTTGAACTTGATTCACAAGGTAAAGGAACTGTCTGCTTCTTGTTCCTTTTTGTATCCCCCATAAAAGCCAGCCAAATGCACTGTATATCCTGAGTACTCAATAAATACCTGTTGAACTGAAACTGAAAATGTTAGACTTGGTGGTGGGAGAGTTTGGGTTCTCCATCAACCATCACAATGACAACATAAGAAACTGAAAGAACGTTCCTCAAGTTAAAATAAAAAATACTCTTAGCTTGATGGGGACCACAGTTTACTGGTTTACTTGCAGAGTTGACTGGGAAGTTATATTTTCTTAAAATCAAATGTCTCTGGGTGTTTTGAGACTTTCATTTCTATGAATGAATAATAATGCCCATTAAAACACTTCCAGCCTCAAATCAATTCAGCCATGTGTGACACAGTAAAACTTTAAGGCTTCAACTATTAGTTTGCAAATGTCATTTCTGAGAGGGCCCACACATGGTTTCTGAGAAAAACCTTAGACTAGCCTGTAAGCACTCAAACCAATCCTCTACTACACCTTTTTAAGAAAATCTGCTCTTAAGCCAGAAAAATAAAAGTCTAAATTAAAACAACTCTGGACATAAATCACAGCAAGATCGTTTTTGACCCACCTCCTAGAGTAATGGAAATAAAAACAAAAATAAACAAATGGGACCTAATGAAACTTCAAAGCTTTTGCACAGCAAAGGAAACCATAAACAAGATGAAAAGACAACCC